>NW_026542600.1:14048457-14189385 GCF_028750875.1 Macrosteles quadrilineatus
AAAGGAGTAGACACTCAACTCCTTTGATTCATGGTATGTTATGAGTCATTAAATTAACATTTGTATCTCAGGAACATGTCGGACTTAGACTACAAGATCGCGCTACTCACACTCATCTCCCATTTATACTTGGGATATTTACCTTCGTACAAGCTTACGGCATAAGGTACCACATTTTATATATGCAGTAAGCTTAACATCGTCAACACCAATACCGCCAATGTAAACGTGTGCATTCAAATATAAAGCTACTTTTAAACGTAACAAGGAAAGATTTAAACATTTTCTGTTTGTAGCCAAATTGTAAACACAGGTAGCCTTGACCTTGGTCTATTGTCACAAGGGTGCTGCAGATGTTGAACATTGAGGAAAATTCCTGTGAACGAGACAAGAGGAGAACGGGTTTGCTTTCCTCGAAATCGAACAAAGGTGTGGAGTCCAGCTTTCACATTCGACAGGTAGAGAATTTTGTCGAGATGTACATTTTAAATCAAAACACTCCAGTAAAACTCAATGTATTTGCTGGTCACCCTGTAAAAGCAAGCCTATAACATCGGACTGATTAGTTTTGTAACTTATACTGGGTGTCCCATAAAGGAATGCACTTTTATTTTGGGGAAATCCGAATTTCGAAGACACATAAGACAAGTCTTTTGTTTACTTTTTCCTTGTTATTTAATTCAGCCAAGAGGTTACTTAGCAACCCATAAGACTAATGTAAAAAAATGTGACTTTCAGCTTCATTTTTCTACGTAATTAGACTTTTGTTGGCAGTTCTAACTGCAATGAACGCGATTTAAGGCCAGAAATAAACTATTTACAGCATTTGAAGAAAATCGCCGAAGCCGTTTTCGAGATCTTTGTGCAAGCAAGCAAGCGTACCTACATACAACAAAACATTGCTTATATTAGAGTATAGGATATGCAACAATGAATATCTGTTGAACGGTGATGAAGTAAAGAAAACACAACCTCATAGATAAATATGTAACATTGCATATCAGCTCAACGACAGTGAAGTGAAGTAAAGAACAGTGACATACAAGCTTGCCCGATGACGTAATATTTTGAAGTTCCTGCACCCCCGCTAGGTGCAATACTTGTGTCTCCTGAGTCCTGACCTCCCTTTTTGTTTGAGGGTTAATTACCCTTCAGTGTGCCGTAATCTATATAATACGATTATCCTTAGCCAGAAAGTGTCATTAGTAGTTTTGAGATATAACAATACAACAAAAGACCTTTATCAGTTAGAAGTGCATATCTTGGATCCTGAGGTACAACGGTAAATAAAACTACCTCTCGCTGTAATCTATAGACGATTATCAGCCAGAATATGTCATGATTATCTGTCTAGCAGTTTAGAGATAACAATACAACAACAAAAGACCTTTATCAGCTAGAAGTCCATATCTTGGATCCCGAGGCACAACTGTAGATAACGTTCCGTTTTAACAATTCTTAAATTATCCTTCGCCCATAAATATGATTGTTATGTTTCAGAAACGTTATTTATCCTATAATTTTGTTCAAGCGCACATAAAATGTTCATATGGATGTATGTAATATTGTTTAGGGAATTTTTCATGAATGCGCACTGCTTTTACAATTCATGGTCGTTATGCTACAATTAAGTGTACGAAATAGACGTAAAGTTAGTGATTTGTCTATGAATAACGTTGTGTACTTGCTTATACTACAGTTTATAGGATTATTAAAAGTATTTTTTCGTGAAATTAATTACATAGGTACGTAGTCAATCATACATCTCGGTATGTTTCAACTTCTTGATGCTTCCTAATGATGATTTACACTTTAATCACCTTTAAAAACTACATCAATCAGTAAATTAATACTGTCTCTCCTGAATTAATACTACTAATATTGACACGATACAATATTATGTAGAACTAATGATCAACATTTTAAATCCAATGCCACCAAGTGACTTGTGTCACAGAAAACATATTATTATAGGTAACAATAGTATGTTTTCTGTGCTTGTGTACAACGAATGGTATCTACACAATACAGGGTGTTCAAAATGGTGGGGACATAATTTACGTAGTGATTCCTTGGATCAAAATAAAGAGAAAATCAAGAATAACATTTTTTTCCAAAATCTATTTGTTAACCAGGGTTATACTCAAACGACGGGGGTTCAAAATGAAATATTACACTTAGTTCAGTTAAACGTGGTATGAACACGTAATTTCAACTTTTTCCTACAATACTTAAATCCTTGGAGATATTTTGCGAGGGGTGGTAAGCTTTTGTCGCTAATGTGTTTCTTGGGAGTCCAGAACTAAATATGCTAACGGTCTCTGACCTATCTTGCCTTTGTCTGGAAAGGGGTGAGGCAATTCCAAATATACAGTTAATGTGTTTCTAGGTAGAACTCCAGCTTAAATATGTCGAGGGTCTTTGACCTATCTTGCTCTTCATCTGGGGTTCAGGTATTCCCAACTATACGACAGTACAGTTATATTTAGCAAATTCAATCATTTGGTGGGATTATGGAAACAGTTTTTTTTTCGGTTCGAGAGATTAAAGAGGTTGAAATAATTGTTTCCTATTATTTCATATTCTCGATAAATTGAAAAACAGTCCCATATCCGATCTAAAGATTTCGCACGTTATGGTTCAAAATTATCTATAAATTATGATTTTGAAAAAGGGTTGATCGAAAAACTATTTTATTTAATTAAAATGCTACTACTCAAATTGTTAGAACGTTTCAGCCTAGAATAAAGCATTGAAAATATTAATCCAAATAGGATTCATTTCTAAATTATTTGTTCTTGGCTTAAAATACCTACCTTCGTGTGGACACCATTTTAATTAAAAGTATTAAGTATTATGCCTTGAGATTCAACTTAAAACTTTAGCCAATTTTAGAATTATATCACTACAGTACTATCTTTATTGAATAATGAGATGAAAATAAAGCGTGTCTTTATTGTTTTTCAATTGACAATTCGACGTTCGACGTATTAAAGGTTATTTTAAAATAAAGAGACGTATATACGCGAAGTTCAATTCTACCTTGTATTTGCCCAAAGTGCATAAATTTGAACTAACTTTATTTGTTGGGTACATACACATTGTACTCTCGGCCACAAAAATTTGTCAAAACTGTCATTAACATTGAGCTCATAGGTCGGTTTACGGTTTGAGGTAGTGTTTTGCTCAGTAGTCAAACTATCATTCGGTTTGATTATTTTAGATTCCTACTGTGATAAATACCTCTCAGCTTAACATAGCCTCCAACTATCCAATATACCAATGTTTATAAATTAGATAAATTAATTGATTGTTGCAGTTTCAAATATTCATACAGTTCTGAGATATTTCGACTCCAGTCAGGCCTGAGAGCTCTTTCCACAGGTCTCTGAAGTTCCTATCTTATCCTTATGAGGTCCCTAGAGGCCAAAAACATCATCCGTTCAAATTAATATGTATAACTCGAGCAAAAATTATCCGATTATGATGAAATTTTGTATAAACGCGTAAACCTACATTTATTTGATCGAGTTCACGAACCATCATGATCGGACTATGGGAAGGGGGGTTTATGGGGGTTTTATGGGGTAAAAATTGGTTTTCCCATAAAAAAAAACAGAACATTTAGTAATTATTTTGTAGAGCTTAAAAAATAATAATTTAGTATATTGTTGTATGCCAAATGGTTACGGAGAAAATTCATAAAATTGTAAATTTAAAAATGCCCATGTTATTCTCACGGAGAATCAGTAAACTGTTGTAATTTGCTTGTTTAAGAAGGATACTTTGATTTCGAAAATGCATCTATTTCTTACTAAAATATGAACATAAAAAACACTTTTACCATCCCTGTTAAAGCAAACCTACTTTTAAACTAGTTCTATTTAAATAGGAATTAAATATGATATTTTTAAGGAGACATTTTAGTGTAAATCCAATCAGGTAAAATGGAAATTTGTTAAGTCAGCAGGTTTTCTGCGGCAGGGATATTTTATAAAATTACGAATGATTACGTCTAAAAATGAAAGAAACTGTACATTTTCGAACCTTATGCGTGGGGTAATCATATCAATAAGTTTTGCTTATGTTTGTTTTGTTAACAACTATATTTGAACCGATAACATATCGCAGGTTAGGTTATCTGTGGAACTGTGAGATAGCAATGGGATTCAATGCATCGTGTACACCCGCTCTTTCTTATTGCCCAGTTGAAAGACTGATCCACTTCTTGATCACAGAATTAAGAAGCACTGCATGAAACTATTTCTTTCCGGATAAGTGTTTGAGGTCGCTCCGTTATTTCTTCTATTACTTTACGTTTTGAATTATAAATCTTGCCCTTCTCCGGTTGAGTTGTCATACTCGTTATGAAATTATCTTTACTGTGATATGCTACACGTAACGGTTTTTTGAAACAATAAAAAATCTTTTAAAAATGAGTTTAGAAAATTTGCAAAAGCATTGATATAGGAAAATTAGGTTTTCGTGTAATTGTCTGTATTCATACAAGCCTCAATGTTGTTACAGGGAGATTGATCCCAACTATATCAAGTACTCAACTTTGAGGAACAGTATGGGATGCACTTTCGCTTAAAAGGTTCAGCATCGTGAATAATCAATTTGACTGAAGACTTATGAATACTTGGTTGAAACTATTAGCACAGACTACAGACCCATGATCATGATCATTGTGCTAATAGCAACATTATAAATCGCGTTACAGTACAGAATATAGATGTAATGCAACGCTCAAACTGAAGAGAGTGGAATTCTTGCAAGGTTTCAGTGGTTTATAAACATTGACATTCACCCAGACAGCATTTACAACCCACTGGCGACAGACGGTCTATTGTTAACACACGTTTCTATAACTTTGCAAGTCCTCCTGGGCTTGGTATTTTGGCGGCTTGCGATCTCAGAGGGGGTAAGGCCATAAACCTGTCCCAGCCACCGATTATTAACAACCCTCCCAACAAAGAATACCTAAAACTGGGATTTTTCGGACACTTCAAACACATAGGAGGTCTAGGACTGTTGGAGCAGATGCCCTGGCACTCCAATATTGCAAAGGGTAAGTCGAAAATATGGGTAAGTCGAAAATATTTAAAAACTACAAGGCTTTAGGGACAATCCAGTGTTGATAAGGGTGACGAAACTGCGACTTAGCAATTTCGATCTAGTGTCATAACCAGATATGTAATGATGTAATGTAATGTTCCACTGATAATGAATATTATATTCCACAATTGAATTGGCAAACTTCCTTGAAAACAACATCAATACATGAAGAGCTTGGCTATAAGGTATCACATGTGTTTGTTAAAGTTATTGTCTAATTGTTAAAAATATGCTAAACAGTGAGCGTTTGGTACGTAAAATCCAATGTAATAATAATGTTAAATACAAATATTAAAAGTTCAAATTATGGCAGGGGGGGGGCAAAGTACTGTAGATTAAATTAAAGTTAACAGAATAATAATGTATGAAATTATATAATACAAAAGGTATAAAATAATATCATGTATATTACTTTATCCGCATCACTACTTGGAGGTGAAAAAGATCTTGATAGTGACAGAATAATACCCAAAATAATACTTAAGTGTACAAATTCCTTGGGCGTGAGAGTCCTTGAGATAAAATACTAATAACCTTTCCGTGATTATTGAAACACCGCACTGAATATTTTGACGAATCTCCAAAAGAACGATGCGTGTCGTCGCAAGAAAATCAGCTGTTCGTTGGGTGAGAGAGACAGAGAAACAACAATGCACGAATCAGCTGACTGCCATCTGGAGTTGAGATTATGTATTCGCAACTGTGAAGCGAATGTGGTAAACTAATTATCTGTACCTTATGGAAGATCTATAATTCAATACAAGGGGAAAATAAATATTCTAGATATTTCATGATATTACTGTAGTGTTTAAATGGACAAATAATATTTTAGTTTATTTACATTTTGTTACACCACAAGATCTATTTTTCCACGTTACAATAAAACAGAAGATATCCTCTTCGTGGATTATATTAAAATAAAAACTATTTTTAGATGAATCTTTGCAGAACTGCTTTAAAAAAGTAATTTTGACCGGATTAATTGGTAGCTCGAGAGAAAGTTGATGTAATAAATTTGTACACTTGCACCTGTATTACCAGATCATAAGCATAACAATTGACTATACACCATAGTAAAATAGCCTAATATGTTGACAATGTGAGAAAATTTGGCAGAAAACATTAATAATCGTACAATTTTATACCCATTACCAAACTTAAAATCATTACAGCCAAATATGGGTTCCGAACCACTGGGCCTTCACTGATCTAAACACAGCAGTAGGCTATCTTGACATAACAATACGAAATTACTTTGGTTGTATGCATTACCAAATAATATTTAACCATTATGATTCATATATAACATATCAATCTACAGCCAAAGGTGGGTTCCGATCCACTGGGCCTTCACTGATCTAAACACAGCAGTAGGCTATCTTGACATAACAATACGAAATTACTTTGGTTGTATGCATTACCAAATAATATTTAACCATTATGATTCATATATAACATATCAATCTAAAGCCAAAGGTGGATTCCGAACCACTGGGCCTTCACTGATATAAACACAATAATAGGTTATATTGACATTGTTATACGGCCTGTCTACACTAACCAGTGACATAATATATAACCATTATTTTTTTATTTTATTTATTTTTAGCGAATTTCCCTATTAGTCCAGGCGCTAAACGGGTTGAGTATGCACTGAAAGTCTGACAAAATTTGACTTTTGATTATTGTTGGGGACATCTAGTAGATGAACAAAATCGATGATGTCGCATTTCTAGGGTGGTCACAACTCGGGGGGGAGGGGGGGAAGTTGCGCGGGTCATCGGTTTACGTTTCCGCGTCTAACTCACAAACGGTTAATGATAGAAAAGTGAATTAAGTGTCTATCTACGCCTAAATATATTGTCTTTTAAAAAGGTTATTACAACCTTTCTTCTATCTCTTATACTTTAGGCGCTAATCAACATTTATTGCAAAAAATAAAATTTAAAAATACTTAAAAATGAAATATCGGAAATATTGCGCTTGTTTAGGGCATGTTACAAACTATTTATGGTTAGAAAAACTAACAAGTAGTGAAACAACACCAAGTTTAAAGAAATCCGTGCAAAAACAACAGAGCTACGTTGATTTCAGTAAGAGTAAACGTGGAAAATTCGTAGTAGTACCGAGGCGCGCATGGACGGTACGTAGCCCACAGTCGATATAGGTTTGATGTTGAATGTAACTATGGGAAAGCTGAATTTTTCTATGTTGTTAGACCATGTTGAGATGAGCATTTTCCCAAAAGTCCCCACTCCTACCCATTTGTGCTTTCCTCTACCCCCCCCCCTTTTAGATAAATTTACAGTCTCTTAGAAATTAAGCTATAACTTTAAAACGGGTAAGGATAATAACGCAATCTTTTATTAATCATTTTGCGTTACGATAATCTACAAAAAGAATTATTAGATGAATAAATGATGAAGAAGATAGATGATGAAGAAGAAGAAAATGTGTTCATTGTAATAAAATATCAATACAGTGTTTTTTATTTAAATGCAAAGAACAATGGTCAAAGACCGTCTGTTTTGTGTAAGACACACTGATTTTAAAATATTTTAAAACCGTTTAAAAAAATACCATGAATCACATACAATTATTCATAAAATAAACTGATTTCCACTACAGAACATACACAAATAGCACTACATACTAATAAAGATCAGATAACAATTGAATGAATAATAAAATTTAAATGTAGCCTACTGAGAATCTGAATTTTTCCTACAAATAGTTAATAATTCATAAAACAAACCTGTTACTTTTATAATTTACTTTGATAGATACTTAACAAACAATACTTTATTAATTTTTTAAATTACATAGATTTTTCCAATTAGGTTTGATGTTGTATGTAACTATGGGAAAGCTGAATTTTTCTATGCTGTTAGACCATGTTGAGATGAGCATTTTCCCAAAAGTCCCCACTCCTACCCCTTTGTGCTTTCCTCTACCCCCCCCCCCTTTTAGATAAATTTACAGTCTCTTAGAAATTAAGCTATAACTTTAAAACGGGTAAGGATAATAACGCAATCTTTTATTAATCATTTTGCGGAAAGCTGAATTTTTCTATGCTGTTAGACCATGTTGAGATGAGCATTTTCCCAAAAGTCCCCACTCCTACCCCTTTGTGCTTTCCTCTACCCCCCCCCCCTTTTAGATAAATTTACAGTCTCTTAGAAATTAAGCTATAACTTTAAAACGGGTAAGGATAATAACGCAATCTTTTATTAATCATTTTGCGTTAAGATATTCTACAAAAGGTGTTTACCATGGTATCCTAAATATTCATAGTTAAAAAATATCATAAACATAAAAAAATATTTTTTACGGATTAATTTATGAAACTTTTCTTTGTAGATGTTTTATACGAGGTCGCACAACAAAATGTTTGATACAAAATTTGGGGTGCATAGTTTACATTTTAAAATGATACATAGTTATTAACAGTTTGTTTGCATATAGTAGTTATAGATAGTACAGTATATTGATTTTACAGGACTCAGGCTTTTTTGTGCACCGCAACAATGAAAAAAATTACGTATATTATGGTTTTTGTATTTGAATTTGCCACTTTATATAGATTATATTAACGTTATGTAAATCATTCAGTACATATACAGACTGTAGTGGATACATATGAATGAATATCGTGCATTTGCTGCTGTACGCCAGAGCCTCATTTTATTATACAGGGTGTCTCACCTAAGGTGAACCAATAGATAACTTTTTTATTATGAGATATAGAGTTAACTTCTTATGGGACACTACCCTTTATTTTAAGATTTTTTTTAGTGGTTTCGAATTTTAAAAATATGTTCGCCATTTTCCAATATGGCTGACAACTTTGTTAGTCCTATGGAATACCCTGTATTTTATGATTGTTTTAGAATGTAAACACACAACTTTTAAACCTGTTTATTCTTGACATTTTTCTCTAAAGCTACTTGTTTAGGAGTTACATCGAAAAAGAAATGGTTTGTGAGTACATCCTGCATCCTCACAGCTCATAAACGTAAGTTTAAGAGCGGAAATACAAAGAATAAACAAGTTTTCAAATCACATCTACATTTTAAAAAAACCATAAAATAAATTGTTCCAATATCAAAGTAAGCTAGCATTTTTGAAAATGGTGGCCATTTTTAAAACAACAAAATCAGTATTTTTTAACGTATTTTATATATTTTTTTGAACGAGGACTTATATGTGACTTATTTATTCTTTGCACTTTCTCCCTCAACTTACTCGTTTATGAGCTACAGGATGCCGAATGTACACCACAAGCCTTTCTTTTAGATATAACACGCTGTAACTCCTAAATGTGGTAGGTTTAGAGAAAAAATGTCACGAATAAGAAAATAGCTTTTAAATTGTAAAAGAATACTAAAATACAGCGTATTCCATAAGAAATAACAAAGTTGTTGGCCATATTGGAAAATTGTGGATATATATTTTTTATTCGTAACCATCCCTAAAAACATTTTTTACAATTATTAAAAGGGGTCGTCTAATAAAAAGTTAACACTATATGGAAAATAAAATTTGTGTATGTTCACTGTGTAATCTCAACCGGGATGAAACGTGTACCCTTTTATAGCAGAATCTCCAATTTAAAAAAAGATACGACAATTTTGGTCTAACAAGTTATATTTAAATGAATATGAGTTTTTTTTTATTTTTAAATGGCAAAGATTGGCGGGCACTTGGAAATTATCTTAAAGAGGCGTGGAGTAAAGGGTGGGAATTGATAATGGAGTATAATTATTAAATTAAGGAATTGAGATATCGATACAAAAATTGGAAAAATCTATGTAATTTAAAAAATTTATAAAGTATTGTTTGTTAAGTATCTATCAAAGTAAATTATAAAAGTAACAGGTTTGTTTTATGAATTATTAACTGTTTGTAGGAAAAATTCAGATTCTCAGTAGGCTACATTTAAATTTTATTATTCATTCAATTGTTATCTGATCTTTATTAGTATGTAGTGCTATTTGTGTATGTTCTGTAGTGGAAATCAGTTTATTTTATGAATAATTGTATGTGATTCATGGTATTTTTTTAAACGGTTTTAAAATATTTTAAAATCAGTGTGTCTTACACAAAACAGACGGTCTTTGACCATTGTTCTTTGCATTTAAATAAAAAACACTGTATTGATATTTTATTACAATGAACACATTTTCTTCTTCTTCATCATCTATCTTCTTCATCATTTATTCATCTAATAATTCTTTTTGTAGATTATCGTAACGCAAAATGATTAATAAAAGATTGCGTTATTATCCTTACCCGTTTTAAAGTTATAGCTTAATTTCTAAGAGACTGTAAATTTATCTAAAAGGGGGGGGGGTAGAGGAAAGCACAAATGGGTAGGAGTGGGGACTTTTGGGAAAATGCTCATCTCAACATGGTCTAACAGCATAGAAAAATTCAGCTTTCCCATAGTTACATTCAACATCAAACCTATATCGACTGTGGGCTACGTACCGTCCATGCGCGCCTCGGTACTACTACGAATTTTCCACGTTTACTCTTACTGAAATCAACGTAGCTCTGTTGTTTTTGCACGGATTTCTTTAAACTTGGTGTTGTTGTACTACTTGTTAGTTTTTCTAACCATAAATAGTTTGTAACATGCCCTAAACAAGCGCAATATTTCCGATATTTCATTTTTAAGTATTTTTAAATTTTATTTTTTGCAATAAATGTTGATTAGCGCCTAAAGTATAAGAGATAGAAGAAAGGTTGTAATAACCTTTTTAAAAGACAATATATTTAGGCGTAGATAGACGCTTAATTCACCTTTCTATCATTAACCGTTTGTGAGTTAGACGCGGAAACGTAAACCGATGACCCGCGCAACTTCCCCCCCTCCCCCCCGAGTTGTGACCACCCTAGAAATGCGACATCATCGATTTTGTTCATCTACTAGATGTCCCCAACAATAATCAAAAGTCAAATTTTGTCAGACTTTCAGTGCATACTCAACCCGTTTAGCGCCTGGACTATATAGGGAAGTAGCTATTACCGTATATCTCATGGTAAGACTTAGGCCCGGGACCGATTTACTTTTTCATTTTGGTGTCCCCAGAGGCCAAAAACACCATTCGTTCAAATTTTTATATATGTATATATAGATTTATATATATATATATATATATATATGTCCGTGAACACGATAACTTGAGTAATTTTTATCCGATTTTGATGAAATTTGGTTTAAAGGTGTAAGGCGGGATAAACTTGAATGAGTTCGCGATCCAGCATGATCGGATCATGGGAACAGGGTTTTATGGGGGGGTTTTATGGGGTAAAAATTGGTTTTTCTCGCTTTTGACCCTCAATACACAAAATTTCCCAATTTTTCTCTAAACCTTCTTAAAGAGCTTTAAAAAACAAACAATTCTGTATATCAAAGTGTTTTCGTACAGTTATTGGTTACGGAGAAAACTAAAAAAATGGTAAATTTAAAATTCCCATGTTATTCTTATGGAGAATATTGTAAAATGTTGTAGTTTGCTTGTTTATGGATATATTTTGATCAAACTTGGCAAATATATTCATTTTATACTAAGCAATACTTATTTTACTTAAAACACGTACTTTATTAGTTTCCTTGTAGCAGCAAACCTAGGTACTCGTTAAACCTAATGTTATTTAAATAGATCAATTGAAAATCAATTCAGCCAAATGGAAATTCGCTTAGACAGCAGGTTTGCTGCGGCGGGGGTATTTTTTATAAAGAGGTTGGCGGCCTCTCTTAACCTTGCATTTGCCCGTCCACATAGACTCGTGCGTGGATCGTTTATGATAATATACAACATACCAATCTACAGCCAAAGGTGGGAACCGAACCACTGGTACAGCCTAGGTACTCGTTAAACCTAATGTTATTTAAATAGATCAATTGAAAATCAATTCAGCCAAATGGAAATTCGCTTAGACAGCAGGTTTGCTGCGGCGGGGTTTTTTTTTTTAAGAGGTTGGCGGCCTCTCTTCTTGCATTTGCCCGTCCACATAGACTAAGCGCCCGTGCGTGGATCGTTTATGATAATATACAACATACCAATCTACAGCCAAAGGTGGGAACCGAACCACTGGTACAGCTTAAGTGGGGTTCCGACCCACTGGACCTCGACACAACCACTAAATACGTTTCTTTGGCCTCGGCGAAATTATGTACTTTTTTGTCTATTTGGCTCCGAACAATTACACAATTACCAATTACAACGGATTTGTTAAAAGAATGTTAATAGTAGAGCGATTTGCAATGCAAACAGGTCAGGGTTTAATCATCTATCTGATAGTTAATCTGTGAATTTGTGAGAGTGAGCCGTTGCAGTGCTAGAACGCGGGACTTTTCCCACGGAGGTTTCGGCTTCAATCCCCGCCAATCACCAATAGTTATCTTAGTGATAGTTCCAAGAACATTAGGCCTAGCATAATTTTAATAAAATCAATTATTTTTATTAATACACGTGGATTGTCAATTATTTTATAAATCCAATGCCTCCTGCCAAAATTGTCCACTTACTGTGAAAATATTATATATCCTACGCTGTTACACATAGGGTGATTATTACCGCGGTGGTAGTATCGCCACCACGGAGTCTCTCTCAATGTAGACGAAGACCTTTTTACTCTCTCATGATTCGACATTAGGACCTTATAAACTCTAGACAACACTGCCAACACAAAAACTAGAAGCAAGAAGCAAGTGTTGATTGTTGAAACTCTCCCTCTCCCCCCACAACCTCATCCATCTATACTGCAAATACTGGAGCTTGGTGACATCGCCGACTTGCTGTCTCTCTCTCAACCTTCACCCCCTCCCCCTCCAGATGTCTTTTAGGGCCTTTAGTAGGCTTTAGGCTTCCTTCGGCATAGCGTCGCGTCAGCGTCATTCGCGTCTCACCTATTACCCTCGCCGCCCATCGCAGTTCTCGAGAGAGAGACCATAACAGAAGACATCATAGGTAAGTCACTTCAATTTGTCTCAGTATGTATAGGTATTGTTAAAAGTTGTTATTGTTATAAGTATTGTTGAGCATGGCAAATGACTTGGATAATGATTCTGACTTCACACTTTTACAGCATTAAACCCAGATTAACATATGTGTACTAATCTCACTTCTGAGTTGTGATAGGTCGGTGGTTATCAGTTTTGGGCTCCCTAGTAGAACACGTCCACAAGTTTTCTGGTGCTATTTATTTTAAGGCCGCTTTAAATATGTTCCTTGTTATTCTTATGATAAAAGGCGTAGCATCCACAATTTATACAGGATTAGGCAAAAGTCTGGAACCCCCCAGTTAACTTTTTAACGCGTAGCAGTAGGAAAACCAAACTTGGCACATATTTACAACATAAGATATTGCACTTTTTCGTCAAAGTTACAACTTTGCCCCAGCCCCCAAAATGGGGTAAGTTATTTTGGGGGCAGTCCCAAACTTTCAAATGTAAACGCCTATCATGTGACCCCTCAGTTTAAAGGGTTTATCAAGAGAAATTGAATGGCGCAAACTAGAGGTCAATATCGCACCCCTAATCAAAATTGCAGCCATTTTAATTATTTAAGATGAGCAAGCAAGATAAAGTCTGGACACCACCAGTTACCTTAAAAATTTAATATTTTAATACTGACCTCTTTTTTTTATAAAGGTATGCTGAGTTTAGTTTTCCTGCTATAACCTGTTAAAAAGTTAATAGGGGATATTACAAAATGACTGCCATTTTGATTAGGGGTGCGATATTGACCTCTTGTTTGCGCCATTCAATTTCTCTTGATAAACCCTTTAAAATGAGGGGTCACATGATAGGCGTTTACATTTGAAAATTTGGGCTGCCCCCAAAATACCCCATTTTGGGGGCTGGGGCAAAGTTGTAACTTTGATGAAAAAGTGCAATTTCTTATGTTGTAAATATGAAAAAGTGCAATATCTTATGTTGTAAATATGTGCCAAGTTTGGTTTTCCTACTGCTACGCGTTAAAAAGTTAACTGGGGGTGGTTCCAGACTTTAGCCTAACCCTGTATTTAACGGTAATGTTAAGGGGGGAATACAAACTACTGTAATGTTTTGCAAGTGCGAATCAAAAACATTGTTTAAGTACCTTTTTGTCGATGTGTTAGCGTTTTAAACCTCGTTTCATAACATCATGTATTGCATTACCATGCTAAAAGTTTTAATGGATTCCTCATATGGTATTTGGTGTAAAATAGTGTTTTATCAATGTTTAATCTCAAACCGTTGTCTCGTTAGACGAACTGAAACTGTCACCCATCCAACCAGTGACCAAGCCCGACGTTGCTTGTCATAGCTACACATCTGCGATGCGTTTGACATTTTACAATCAGCTGTGTGCTTGCGTTAAAACAGCTGATGTTGGATTTGTGTTTGGCAATGGGTGTTTGGGACAACAGTTTGACCTATATACTGATCAAAATATTTGGATACCTTCAAGGTCGGCACAAATAGTGTGATACGGGGTTTGAAAACAAATCCTTTAGGTCTAATTTAAAATATGCTCTATGATTAATAGAATACCAGCTGGATGGATAATTATTAGTAGGTAATTATTGTAATCATCAGTTTCTCTCTCGGGGCTTGCTTCACATTATTTGGGGTGTTTTTGTATTCCAGCAATTGAGATAATTACATAATTTATTCATGAAATTATAGGCTTTGATTTTTACAATAAACGAAATCCGTGCTTAAAAAAGCTGCCTTGGCTGATTTGGTTTTAAATTGAGGACATTTGTGAATCGAATAATAATTACTTATATTTCAACAGATTTGATTATACTAACTTATATTTAATAATCTGACACCTATTTTCTTTTTACTCTCAACATTTTGGTAATTGCGACATTTTAAGATAATTATAATAGATAAAGATTCAAAATATAGCTTATTTTTTAACAATTGTTCCGATTAAAAATATATATGTAAAATCAAGTACAATCAAGCGACTAGCATATTGTTAATAAAAGAGCGAACTGTTTAAATGTTCGGGGAGTGAGCCGCTCTAGTGGTAGAGCGCGGCGTGGGACTTCGGTCTCCGAGGTCCCGGGTTCAAATCCCGCCAATCACAAATGCATTTTGTATGTGATAATGACACAACCCACTATATGACTAGCCTGAAGTAATGTGTTAAACAATTCCGGGCTAAAGCTAGCGTTTTAGGATGTGGAATTGGGACATAATAAGACTGTAATGTTACATTTTTTACGTTTCGAACTCGTATAAAATATTGTTTTTTGGAAGCTCTATGACGTATCATGTCAAATCTTTCATAGTGAATTATTTAGTTTATTCACAGGGTGTAAAATAATTTTTAAGTATATATCAACGTTTTTCTGGGATCGGTATGTGATAATATTTTTATGTATATGAAAGTCAAGGTCTATTGTGCATGACACGAATATTTTTAAAACAGTAATGAACAAAAACAAATAATTGTACATACAGTTCATAACCATGAAACACCTATTATATTCCAAAAACATTATGTAACATACTTAGGCAAACCGACAAACCAACTCGGCCGCTGAGATAAGTTTTGGAGGGTGGTGGGAGAGATGGGTTAGCGGCCATCTTGGCATGACGATTAGTTGCAGGTTGCAGACTCAGCCGCTAGATGTCAGCTAGGGTCGCGGTGTACCAGCGGTAAATCCTTAATGCAGTGTGTTTGCCCTTTGAGGGAAATTTTACTCGAGAGGGAACTCCGAAGGGAAATTGTGTTTTGTAGGAATACTCACCCATTTTTATGGCTTGCATGCCATTCAGAGTTTGTGAAAAATGTGTGGATGTCCGCTGGTGTAAATAAATGATTCCTCAAATATTTGTCAGGTTTATATTGCAGAGCTATCGTAAACAGTAAATAGTAAAACCAGGACTTTTATGTAAACACCACTCTTCACTCTAGGCTGCTGCCACACGGGCGTTTTTTTTCTTTCACGCACAAACTCAGCTTAAAAATACGTGAAAAATTAGTGTAGTTGCGGGACACACTGCGTGTGGCACTTCCCATTACTAATGCTGCTCATATTTTTTGCGTGTTTTCACGCTGCGTTTGTGCGTGAAAAAAACGCCCGTATGGCCGCAGCCTCTTTCATTATCTGCGGCGGGCCGCACGTCACTGCGACCGACGGCGGACGCCGCAAGATTGTGCGGTGGCTGTGGCAGTGATGGGTGTGTCAGGACTACCATCTTTAGGGATTTCTCCACCTTTAATGTGATTTGTATAGTGTTGTGGTGGAATAATTTAATTATAAAGAATTTGAATAATACTTCCCTGGCGGAGCACCGCACTAAAACTAAGAATAAGCACCCAATTATTAATCTCTTCTATAATACCGTACTAAATAATTACGCTCGTTTATAATTATAATACCGTACTAAATAACTAATATCGTTAATAGTAGAATAACTATATCAGAGTGTAACTATATCACAGGTTTTGACAAGTCTGAGATTGTGATGTTAAATATTCATTTATGAGTGAATATTTAATAATTTGTCTAGACTTGCATCCTTAGGCTTTAAAAACTTAGTAAACAAATAATAAAGGTGCGTTTTGAGAAGAGTTTCTTTTTCATCATGTTGGCTGCACTTGACGGCGCCGCTGCGGCTTGCCGCAGAGTATAAAAGCACCCATATATCGCAATGCACCTTGAGGCCGCAGGTTTCTGCGGCTCGTAGGTGCGTCCATAGATAAAAGGAGTATAGATTATAGGAGTATATAGTGTCTATACTCCTTTTATTTATGGTACGTCGGCATGCATCAAGCCAGGACGTGCGGCGGCCCCTGCTTTGTAATAATATGATCATTTACGTGATAATAAGCACAAAATACTGTTTACCGAAAATTAATCGGTTTGTTGCGGTGATGACATGTAGGTTTTAAAGACTTCACACTTTTCTTGTGCTATCCGACTCTACACGGCCGGGCAATCGCGACTTTACTGTAGATTGATTTTGTTACTTTAAAATTATAATTCAATGAATTAACGATGCATAAATGCACTCCAAAACTCTATACAGAACACACTAACAATGTATCTTACAATCGTTTAGCTGACGTCAGTTTTGTAAGGGACAATCAGACCTAAACACCACAGACAACCGTTGAGTTGAATTGTCTTGAATGAAGACAAGACACGACACTTGTCAAGGGATAATAGTGTTGTCGAGCCCGCTGGGGTGTTGTTGGGACAGTTTAGACAGTATGTTTAGAAGACAGAAGCACAGAAGTCGCCACTCGTCAGTGCTACCACCCTGAAGTGGTGTTTTGACAACAGAAGATAAAGTTAAGTTGGTAGCCCTGCGGACAGGCGAGGCCTACGTGTTGACAATGTTGGCAGCAACCCCTATTGTTCTGAACCTTGGACAGCCTGGGCGAGCAAGTTTTTCTGCTAGGAGCATTCCACCCCCTACAGTATTTAGAAATTTGCACGCTCTGGCTCTGGTGTTACGCTGTTTGTCACAGTCGTCTCAACATTAGAGCACTAAATTATTTAGATTTATATTTTGAGAACATTCAGTTTCAGCATATTTTCGGTGACATTTGAGAGTGTACATTCACCTTGAATTGTGCAAGTTGCATTCGTAATACGTATCACAGGCAGTACAAGCGTAAAATTGTATACAATGTTAATGTATGTAGCTGTATTAAAAAGGGCTTGTATGTGGTTTGTTTATATATATTGCCAATAACGTAATTTTGGTCGATTTTACAGATTTTGATAAAAGTGTAGCATTTTCAAAACTGGACTTTTCTCAATATCTTAGTAATATTAACATCATGCTAAAGAAAAGGACATTCGGATGAAGACTATTGAGCATATACAGTAAACAGGGTGTATTAACTGAGCAATCTGTTGTTTACTTGTCCTTATACAATTGTTAGTTAAATATAGGATGAAGACCAATGACAATCGAAGTGAAATTGGTAAAAAAGTTAATGAATAGTGAAAATATTAGATGAACAAATATGTATGTTTGACACTTGGTGTTTAGTACCGTCTTTAATACACAATTTGATATTTAATCGGGGAGACCTAGTCTAATGGTAGACCGGAGCGCGAGTTGACGGGTTCAAATCCCGCCAATCACAAATTAATTTTATCTATGTGGTAGTGCCCCAACTCACTAGAACTAACCTCAAGAAATGTGTAAAACACTTCCGGGCTAGAACTATTGCCCTAGGATACGATGATGAGACATGTAAAATACAATATCAAAACAGCCATTTTGCAACTACAATGTTGTAATTAGTTTGAGAGGTTTACTGTTACAAATGCAGATGTTTTTGCTGTGACAGTTAGTGTGTAAATACCTGTTAATTTACAATGGTTTTAGACCATTTAAAACTACAACATTGTAAACAGAATTTGTTTAAAATATCATCAATTCTTGGGTGTTAAATCGTGTTATTGATTTATGACAGCATAATGTTAAGAATAGATAAATAATAACAGAGAAATGTGTTTTTTTTCGCAATGCAAGACTTTTTTCTCCATTTAAACTCTAAATCACTGATATCTCAAAATAAAATAGGTTATGAAGTTGGGAATACTTTGACCCTGACATACAAAGGCAAGATAGGTCAAAGACCCTCGACATACTTAAGCCGGTCACTTCCGAGCTGACCCCTTTCCAGACAAAGGCAAGATAGGCCAGAGACCGTTAGCATATTTAGACCTTGACTCCCAAGAAACTCATTAGCGACAGAAGCTTCATATCCTCCACAAATACCTCCACCAGCTCCTATCTCCAATAGTTAACATTCTGTTTGGAGTAACTTGATCATGTGTGACAATGGGCTCGTTCGCTAACGCAAGACGATCTGTTATAATTATGCCATTTTCTTGTATCTTCATACCCTAATTCTTTAATGACCAATCACTGTTATTAATTATTCTTAAAACTGACTCTCCTTACAGAAAACAGCCCAATGAAAAGTCCTCAATCGTTCTAACTATCGATGAATATTAGTTTGACAATAATAACTGGTTAAATACCCCCGCCACAAACCTGCAGTCTAGGTGAATTCCCATTTTCCTGATTTGATTTTCACTAAAACATTTCCTTAACAATGTCATATTTATTCCCTATTTCAATGGCATTAGTTTAACGTGTATCTAAGAGTTTCTGCTACAAGGAGGGTAATAAAGTGTGTTTTAGTAAATATAAATAACTTAGAACAAAATAAATAATTTTTCAAATTTTGATCAAAATATCCATAAACAAACAAGCCAAAAATGTTTTTAATTTTCCATAAGAATAACAAGAAAATTATAATTTTACATTGTTTTGGATTTCCCCGAAACCAATAACTGTACAAAAACACTTTATTAAAGTGGGAAACCATATATCTAACTATTTTACCAATACTAATTATCTTAAGACAAATTATGTCACTAATTATAATTGTATTTAAAAATAGTTAAGAAGCTCGTTGGTGAGGGTCATGGACCATTACTGTCCGGACAATTCCGCTCAATTTTGTGTACGCATTTGAGAACGCAGCCTAGTAATATATACAGCAGGTACCATTAATGGATATCTTGATAAACATTCATAAAGTTTGTATACAAATTGATAAAGTGATTCCCCGTCAAATCAACATTGATAATCGGCCAGATGGCAAATTGTTATACAATAGGTGAATAAGAGACTAGTTTTCAGGTAAACTCCCTAGATATACAGTTAGATGAGTGGATTTGCATCTAATGTCCGTTTTTTAAAAACTAATTTCAAGATACCTTAGTTTAAAAACTTGTGTTAGCCACCGATATTATAACACCAGGGATTATTTCGTTGTCGTAGACTTCTCACAGGCGAAAAAACCTAATGCACTTTTAGAATGTTTTTAAGATGCTATAAATTCGTCAACATTGACAAAGGGATGACGACGGTTGCCAAACTTCGTAAGGGATGACGACGGTTGCCAAACTTCGTCCCCATGTGCTAATAGAGTCGTCAGCTGTTTTCATGATCACGGTCCCTTAGCAGTTTTTACTACATGAGGTGTGAAAAGCTTTTTAGAATATATTGGGTTAATTTACATCTTCGATCACGATCTGTAATGCCATTTCAACGTTTTTGCTTTCTTTGGAGACAAAAACTAACAAAAAACACTGAGGCGAGGTTGGGGCCGGTGCATTTAGTCTAAAAAATTCAGCAATGTTATAAAAAATAAAATAAATAACAAAATAAAAAAACAGTATGATGAATTTTCTGACGTCGTATTCGTTTAGCGAAGCTATACTTAACATTATTCTCAAACAGCAAGTCAATAACTCATCAAGTGTATGTGCATTTACTTAACATTTTGGTGTACCGTTCTTACATTGTAATTTTTAGTCTATACTTTACAATTTATTGTACGAAGCTCTTATACTAAACTCCTGCTTTTGTTTGACAAATACTCCTCCTGGACGACTGAAGTGATGCACATGAAATTTAATACTATCAAACCAACTATGGGACGGTATTAATCTGAAATGGTACAAATCGGGGGTTTCTCTATGTAAATTTAAATTTCTAGAAATGTAACATGGGCCTTAAGGATTTATTGGTCATTATCCCATTATTTGTGAGATAACAATAAAAAGGTAAACAAAAGAGTAGTACCCATCGATGCATATGGTCGTAACTTATAGTCAATGAATCATCTAATCTACATATAGAGAACAAAAGGGGAAAACGATCGGAGTAATAGTTGAGCATAATTTACTAAAAAATGAATAACCAATTTGAGTCGCCAGAATTAGGCTAATGCACCCATTGGCTTAAGATAAGTACTCCAAATAAATAGTTATTCTTTACGTGAACCAGACCATTACCAGACGCACCATTGACTTTGGATACTGCATGAAGGTAATTTATGTGAACCAAATATACCATTGACATTGGACATACACTATACACAGTCAGGGATTATGTTTATTCGGGCATTATCATATTGTAGTGTTTTCGCCTGTCCATTTAAAAAATACTAGCAAAATATAAAATCAACAGCTGTACTGAATAAAATATGTTACAATTTATTATGCGATATTCGTCAGCATAGGCCTAACGGCCTCAATGTAATAGTAATGTGTAGCAATAGCTTTGACTATTGATATAACTAGACATTGCATCCCCATGTTAAATTTGTAGCCAGTTTTTAAATAAAAATCATAGTTATATAAAAAAACAATTAGACATCTGGTTCATGTAAATGGGATGACTACTCCAGTGTCCAATTCCAACAGTAAATGGTAACAGTAACTGAATAAGTCCTTTATAATTCATTTTTATAGCCCCAGGATTGCTTAATATGACTAATAATGGTTAAAAACGTACCTTGTCAAACAATCCTTGACATGTTTTATAGTGTCGAAAATAAACTTGCTACATGTTTCGGTGGTTATTAAATTCCACCATCGTCAGGCACACAAATAAGTCCACTACAATGAATGTACTTTTAAATAAGATTACTTAAGTAAGTATTTAAAAACATTTTGAGAGTAATACATTTCAGATTGATATTAAGTCTAACTTTTGCTAATAATCTGTGTTATAATTTAATGATAACTAATACTAAACGATTATCTTATCCGGGAAGAATACTTTTTTTAAACTAGCTTAAGTGCAAGGAATCGTATGGCAATAATAGGAATCAAAGTTCATCCTTGTACATCCTGGTTCTAGAAACTGTATTCTGGGGATTTTATAAAATGATATTTTTTTTAAGTATCTATTAAAAAAAAGATTATTAGTTCTATAATTTTAGGTTTACCAGGCTTTGCGACTTGGTAATTTGGCCTTATATCTAACAGATTGAAATTTTTTTTGAGTTCTATGTAGATGGTTTTTTTTATTATTCAACCAAATTTTATTCCGTTATAGAATATCCTAGGAAGTCATTTTAACATTTACTTCAAAATGTGCACTCAATTTTACTAAGTTAGTTTATTTAGTGATTTTTACTGTTAACTTAATTACCATTTAATCAATTGTCACTTTTATAAGTTTACTATAAATATTGTTCGAATGGTCCAACCTAATTTAATTTAATTTATCAAATTTAATCGGAAATAGTTTTCTATCACTCTGTATTCCAACATAGTTTATTTCCATACAGCTGAGATCTTCGAAAATCGCCAATTTCCATATACCAAAAACAAATAGTGATCAGCTGACTTTTCCTGACA
This sequence comes from Macrosteles quadrilineatus, assembly GCF_028750875.1. Classification (NCBI taxonomy): domain Eukaryota; kingdom Metazoa; phylum Arthropoda; class Insecta; order Hemiptera; family Cicadellidae; genus Macrosteles; species Macrosteles quadrilineatus. The sequence continues at coordinate 14,070,781 of NW_026542600.1, forward strand.
TAACAATTACTTTCGCTACACAAACAATATTTTGCCTGACATCAACAAAGTTACAACTGAAGTTTTTTAAGTTTGATGAAGTAGTTTTTTTCATCGTGACGACTATTAGCATGTAAAATTATCTCGCCCCGAAATGGGTCACCTTCGTGACTATTAGTGAAATAGACAACTGTATAACCAAGCGTGCCAGTACAGTAAATAGTTTAATAAGATATCGAATCTAAAGAATCCACTTTTAACAATTTAAAAGAAACATTGTTACCAGCACCACCATTTTTTTTAAACAAGTATATGATTTCTAACCAAACAAATTAAAATCAAATGAATATGACGTTATATTGATTCTGGAACTATAGATCAATGTAATCATGAATAATATCCTTAAATAAGAACGCAACTCCTCTTGAGTGTGTGTGGTTTTCTGTGAAAGAATAATGATTATTCACTGAAATCTTGTGGTAATTGGACTTGGTTAGGTCGTGGGTAGTATGCTTTACGAATGAGTAATAGAATTTGAATTAACTGACTTTCAGCGACTGAATATGTTTAACTGAATAAAACATAAGAGTGAAATATACTGCTCGTTTAATGACAATGTAAATCCATTTTTATTATAGCCAACTTTATAAGCGAAAACATACGTATATTAGGTACGTAGCTGTGTTATAAAAGTTTACCTCGATTAAAGTATGTACCTTATTGCAAATGTTGGATAAACATGGAAGTTGTCAAATTTCTTTATTCGAGTTTAGAAACCAGTGAAACTATTCAACCCTGAACTTAGTATTCCTGACCACCATAAAATACGGTCTAGCGAGTCGATTCACAAAAATACCTTGTGAAATAACGGAAGATGTGAAGTTTCCAGCTGAAAAAATCCGAATAGTACCACAGGTAGTCTTAAACTTTTGTTACAGTTCTAGGAGTAAAGTCATAAAGTAACCTTCCAACGATTGAGGAAAATACCTTGAACGAGACAAGGGGATGGGGTTGGGTTCCCCCAGAACTTAACAATGATGCGAAGCACAGCTTTCACAATCGGCCGGAAGCTGGACAATAACGATACCGTTGTAGGTAAACGTGATGCTTTGGCAACCTATAGAAATAAAAATAGCCCAATCTCAGCAATCGTACAAACTACGCACCTTTTAGTAATCAACTTTATGCTTCATACAGTAAAGGTGTTTTCTGTTACACCACCTTTCCTGCCGTCCTACTTAACCAACTTTTTTCGATTGATGTGTCATTTGAAATCTTATGATTGAGCGTTGGGTTTAGCTAACCTTGTAAAAAACATAGTCCCCCTTATCTTGCCGTACGGTCAGAAAACGTGTAGCGTGAAAGAGACATAGACACGGCGCAATATCGCACGGTTATCAATCGGATGGTGAAAATCGTATTGTGTAGAAGGGGAGTTTCGGAAGCCTGGTGGACCACATACGCGTGACAGTTAATTCAATTAATTCATGTCATTCAATTAATTCATTGATTTTCGTTTTACTGCTGCAAAAACAGCCGTTTTGATACATGCGATGCGGGTCTAAGGTATTTTACCCTAAGGAGTAAAAATTAGCTGTTGTAAACTTGGATTGAAATGAATAGTGCATAGGTGCCTCGTGGAGGTAGCTACCTCGAGTACAGTAGGAACTTGCCTTGATGCTCGGCAGCGCTAGGGCGCGAGTGTAGGCATAGCCGAGGTGGATATGGTGTAGGGCTAGTGTTTATTGGCATTTCCAAAAACATCTGACCCACGGGGCTTGAGGTTGGCTTCGCTGTCTTCATGGCCAGGGGAGGTGGACGACTAGCATTTCGCAGGACGGCTAGTACAGTAGTGGAGGATCCTCTCACCCAGACCGCTTGCTCTGTACTTCGTGTGGAATGAACGTACACATTGAGCGTGAGCGTCGGGGCGCTTGTTTTGGAATAGGGAACATTTACGTTTCAAGCATGTTTACAGTGTATTTACTTGCATATACAATAAAATTACCTCATGGTATTTGTTGGTGATTACGAGGTTCTTTTCTGTTGAAACGCAATCCCTACAAAATTCTCACAAAATGCCGGAAAATCCTGATCTTGTTATGAAGAAATTATCATTCTTAGGTAATTGAAATGGTACGTATATATTTTTTTTCGATTAGGGTAAATGGTCAAAATATAAATGTGAGATCCTTCACGTAAAATTGGAGGAATCCCATGTGTGAGGAATTCCCTCTGATACACGGTACAAAACTCAAACACAAACAGCCTCTTCAACAATAGTTACTGCGGCGTGACATGCAAAACACTTCAACGCGCGTTGCAATGCTGTCATGTCATCTACGTATCCACATAGAAGCATCATATTATAAGAATAATAAGTATGATCTTACTCCTCTGTGATGTAGCATACACTTAAGTTGACTACGTGGGGTGCCGGTGCGGGTGTCTCGAAGGCCCTTTTCCCCATGATGCGACTAGGGCCTCCTACCACAACAAAGACCGAGGAGCAGTCCCTACCTCAACCCCCTCCCCTCGCGTTCACCACAGAATGATAGCCTGGTGACGCTGCCGTGTGCCGAAGAAGCCGGTTTTACTACGGTCCCTTCTTCTTCTTCTCCCTCCACCAAACCCTCCCCCGTCTCTGCCAATGAATGTTTGTCTTTGTCATCCCCTTCAGTTGTCGTTGTCGCTTTCTCAGTTCAGTTGTCGTGTCCGAGTCGCGTGTCGCGTCTTCCCTTCCCAGCAGTGTTACGCCGCCCTAGTAGGTAAGTCAGTACAACTTGGTAAACATAACGTAGGCCAGCGGGTTTAGTAATTCATTTGTAGACTTGTTCCTTAGCATTTTACTCGACATTAACTAGGTTATTTTATTAGTTGATATAACCTAAAGTGTCAGGATAAATAATTTGCAGGGGTTGTAAACACACACAAGTCTTTGTGTAAATAGTCGAACTAATGTTTAAACAAACTTTTTTGTGCATTTTAAAGGTGTTTAGGAATAACTCGAAATTCGAAGCGACTTAACTCAAACTCATTTACTAAAGATATGAAGTAGGTATGTTTACTTTTGTCGACTTGTTCCTATGCAGTAATATTACTGAACATACCAGGGGTAAAATACTTTTTCGGAGAATAAAAAATATACAAATATTTATGATAATGGTTGAAGTTGTTAGTGAATAAGGTCAAGGTGTTTAACTCGAAGAGGTTTTAATTGTTGCCTTTAGTTACCGATGTATGTACTGTAATATGTTTGAAAATGCATTCATTCGTTCTATGCAAATTTATTACATTTGTCGGGGTTTATGCAATGATGGTAGTTGAGAAGTAGTTGTCACTTTCAGAAAAATAATTCTACTCCACAGTGCATAGTTTGTTTTAGTGGGTAGGAAACAAACCTTAGTTATAGGCCTACAGGGTGTTTCCAAATTGACTGGACTTTTGGGATTTTGTGGACTTGTTCCTTGGGCTAAGACAAACATAAATTGCCATACTCTAAAATTTCTAGATTTCTGTTTGTCGGTCTGTTAGTGATTTTTAAGAATTATTTTATATCTTGGGCATTTTTCAAGCTATAACTTTCAAAATTGGTATAATGTGTATTTTAGTTGGTAAAACTGCTCTGTAAAATAACAAATAATAAACAATATAGAAGTCCTATTGAATTGCATAACTGAATGTAGAAGAAAACTGATAACTTGGTTGTTTGTCATCCGGTTCAAACGAACAAGGTCTCATTTGATTTGGATTTAAATTATCTATATTTTTGATATAAAAAAACAATGTTCTTAATATTTACGGTTTTCATGATATTTGGCATTAAAGATTTTAAATGGCCACCATATTGGAACGGCTTAAGATATTGGAACGAAACTTTGTAAGCTTTTTTTACCAACTAAAATACGCATTTATACCAATTTTGAAGTTTATATCTTGAAAAATGCCCAAGAAACCGCCAAACAGAAATCCAGGCATTTTAGACCCATACTTATATGGCATTTGATGTTTTTCTTAGTCCAAGGAACAAGTTCACAATATATGTTCAGACAACTTGAAAACACCCTGTATATTTTAATAGATGTTGCTCTGCTGGTGAAGGTGACAGTCCTGGAGGTTGGCCCCTAATGAGTATTTAACGAGTGGCACGGTAGATGCTGAATTTGCAAAATTCTTGCGTTAAGGTCAAGTGCTGTCTTGATTAATCGTTAAAATACACTGCTAGAATGATTCATAAGTCAATAAGTCATTTATTGGGCCAAACTGACAATACTTGCATTAGCCAAGTCAATACAAGTAAAATAAATTTAGTACATCAGCGTGATACCTACACTGTCCGATAGATTGCGCCATAATAGATGTCAATAAAATCTTATATTTTCAATATTTACATGTTGATATGTTATGGCGGATATAAAACCTATCATTGAAAATTCTATTTAAGTCTTATTTTAATCACCAGCCTTATTGTTTTTCGGTTCGCCTATGACTATCTTTGATTTAAAATATGGCATCGTGTTGTGAGAAGGTGGACTGTACAGGGTGTTTCAAAAAGAATCATCCGATTTTATAGGTTTATAATTTCAATACTAATGATCATACGGGCATGAGGTTTTATATCAAATGATAACTCATACAGATGTTTACATATCATTTAGGCCTAGCGCACACGGTCGATTTTTCGATCGGCCGATTAAAAAATCGGCCAAAAATAAATCGCCCTTGATTTATGTCTAGGCGCACACGTGGCGATTTTTTAGTCGAGAAATTGATTTTTTTTAGTGCGTTTAAGCTATCCTAAAATGAACTTTGTTGAATTAACCTGTGTTTGTGCTCTTCTAATTAGACCAAAGAAAAAAGAAGACAACTTAAATATTGGGTTCAACCGATAGTAAGTCAGGGACTTTAAAATCGACAGTTTTATAAACTATACACTTTACGTGATGACAGTAACAAGTTCTTTAATTACTATAGAATGTCTGTTGAAAGTTTCAGTTTTTATTATAACAGCTGTGGCCTTTTTAGCAAAGAAAACAACGCAACTCACACTACTCCTGTGGAGAACAAGCGACTGGCCGATTTTTTAGTCGACCGTGTGCGCGGACTGATAACAACCTGTACGTTACAGATTTTCGGGCGACAATCGCCTCGCCTACGAATCTGTGGCAAAACCCAGATTTTAAAATCGGCGCAATTCTCGATCGCCTGTGTGCGCGCTTCCATTCAAATGCATGATGCACAGATCGGCCGATGAAATAGTCGCCTCAAAATAATCGCTCGTGTGCGCCTAGCCTAATGCTCAATATCATCTTTAGATGTTCATCATATGTCTAGGCTATACTTGAATTCGTTCAACACCTTAGCTAGCATGTATTTGCTCTAGTGCGGTTCTTCTGTTTAACCAATGTTGTTGGAAGGATATAAACAGTGTCTTTTTCAAACCCCTACACAAAGCACACAAAGAATTCACAAACAGTAAAGTGCGGTAACCTTGGAGGCCAGTGACAGTGACGTAGCGCGGAATCGTTTGGTCCAGTACGGCTGATCTATCTTTTAAGGAAGCCTAACATTAAAAAATCTCTTACATGAAGATTACAATATGGTGGAGTACCGTTCTGTTGGTATCTAAAATAACTTGAAGAGCTATTTGAATATAAATTTTACCTCATGTCCATATGAAATTGCTTTTGAAATTATAAACATTAAAATCGGTCGACTCTTTTGACACCCTGTATAATAGTTTTGTGGGCAAATCGATTTTGAGCTGATATAGGTTGCAGCACTGTTGTGTTTGGGTGGACGCCAAGATGTATAGAGTATGGGTGGTGGGTGGGAGGTAGGTTTAGAGACAAGACGCCGGGTGTGCCCCTCTTGACGTCACGATTCGTTGCGTCGCAGTTGCAGGTTCTGCCGCTCGCCACTGGGATGGCAGCACATACCATATCGAGACTCGCGCTGTTTCAGTGGAAGGTTTATAGCTCCTGATAAGGCATATTGATATTATTATGATTGACTTCTAGCTTGGCGATTTCACCAGATGGGTTTTGTTAAAATGGATACTCCCATTTACAGCAAACCTGCTGATTCAAAAGAAACTTTAATTGCTGATTTCTTTGAAATCTCAGATTTATTCCCCATTTAAAATTACAGTATCCGGTTTAACAAGGACTTACTGATACAGGACGAATTAAGGTGTGTTTAGTAAAACGTGAGAAGTTAAGAGTGAAGCAAATAATTTGCCAAATTTGTTAAAAATATATCCACAATCAAGCAAACTGCATAGTTTTCTTATTCTTTTGTTTAGCAAGTGAGTTAAGATTTGCAGATATTTGCAAATTCATTCGTAACCGAGTGTATTTTAGGCTAAATAAGCGTAGAACAACGCTTCTTTACTACAAAATGGCAAAGTTTAATGTTTTACCAAAAGTCACACTTCACTATCGAAGTAAATAACTCAACTTGAAGTATATAATACAACTTAAAAGTCGTATCATTTACATCGATGCCCTTCACCAACCAGTAAACTCGCTGGGATGCACAGTTTAAAACTTTGACTATTGGGGAAACTTATACGCTAAAATGGAAACCAAATAAACTGTCGAATTTACTCTACAGTATTTCGAATCCTCGAAATACATTTCTTTTGCTCTGGACAAAATTTTGCAAAGGTTTTTCGGCGCTGTATTTTTATTCCTATCCTCTGTATTCCTTTAGAGGAATGCAAAGGTTTATGGACTGGCACAAAGTGCCAAATGTACAAGAAAAAAAGATAACATGCGAAGGATTAATATTAGCAGCAGTAAAGATTTTATGTTTTCTGCAATATAACGATTACAACGATACAAAATCACTTAAGTTGCAGGGTGTGTACGAAACGCTTAGGTTTTATAAATGATTTAATCAGTGCTGTAGTCTATAACCAGTTACAAATACGCAGTTATAGACCTTAAATATAAACAATCTTGGTATGCAATTGCTGTGTTTATAATATGTTTTGGCTTTCGATATGTATCGTTAAAAAAATACCCCGCAGCAAACGTGCAGAAGGGAATTTATATTTGCCATATTATATTTTCACTTAACACATTACTATAACGATGCCAGATATATTTCCTATTTAAATAACATTTGTTAAACGAGTACCTACGTAGGTTTGTTGCTAGGGTGAAAGTAATAGTGTTTTAGTCAAAATTATAATTGTTCATAGTGAAATAAATAAATTTTGTATCACTTCGTACCGAAAGTAGTTATTTACGATAACAACTGATATCAAAGAAAGTAGTTGTTTCCCAAGCTATAGAGCAAGAGCAAAACGATCGGCTGATTTTCCCCCTCTCTACATTTACTTTTTCACGCTCTGGATTAGTTCTTCAATTATCCACTACGCGCGCTAGTGTTTTGTTACTGTTTATTTTAATGATTTAAATCAGCTGTTTTCATTGTTGCACAATCTAAATTTATACAAAAACAGGTAGGTTGTTTTGCTGTGTTTTTCATAGTGCGTGTTTGAAATTAATCAAAACATTCCTGATGATTTGACGAAAAAAGCTTGGGAGATAATTAAATCCGTCCACTTGAATAATCACGGGAAAGTTATGAAATTATAAACAAAGAAGTGAATGTCACCCACTTAAAACGGCACAATACAATAAACTTCAAAATTTGAAGTTGCTATGTATGTGTGATATGATTTTTAATCATGTTGATATTCAAATAATGATAGTTGAGAAATTTAGTAGTTTTCATAAAGTTTTATTGAGATATGTTATTCCTTATCTGTGTATTTTTGCGTCAAGACGAAAAGTATCGTGCACAACTTTACTCGTACCGAAAGTGATTTTACGGTGCTTGCTCCATATTTCCGTCATCTGCTTTGCCTCACACATGAAACTTGAGCGCGCACCGAAAAAAATGACACTTTTCGTACTTATGAAATGCACTATTCCAAATTTGATAAAAATGTGTTTATAAACAATTATACTACATCAGTTTATAAGAATAACGTGGGATTTTTAAAATTTAAAGTCTTATTTATTTCTACTTGGCTGTTGAGCCATATAAACGCTTCAATATATCAAATTATTCAATTTGCTCTACAAAGTGGTTTGATAAGAAATTGCAACATTTAATATTTTTAGGGTCGATAATGGGAAAACTAAAACTCCCATAGAACCCTTCACCCTGTTCCCATAGCCCGATTACGCTGGTTCGAAATCGAACTCCCTGAAATAAATGCTTTTCTATACGTTTTTACCACATTTTATCAAACCGGATCATTTTTGCTCGAGTTATCATTATTGCTCTAACGATCTTATATTAATTTGAACGGATTATGTTTTTGGTCTCTGGGACCCCAAAACGAAAAAGTAGTAGCTACAAGAGTCAGTTCGGTTGTGCAAAGCTGTTTGTTTATACTTGCATAAACTTAATACTACCTCGATTGTTGTACTTTTACTAATTGGAAAATTCACTAATACTTCAATTACCGGCTTGCCTTATTATGTTTGCCATATCAATTGCGTTCTTAGCATTTCAAGTCAAGTAAAACTCAAATTACAGTAACTCAGCATAATAAACGTCATTAATTTTACCGCAACTGATTAATAATACGTGCATTAACACTTTAAATATTCATACTACATTCGCCTATTTGAGTTTGGTGATTATTGACATCGGTTTGTAATCACGATAATCTCGAGATTAAAAGACGCTAGTCACGGTAGTATCAAGAACTGTGATTCGGGATCCCGGGATCGAGACTCCTAAAACCAACCCAGCTTTATATTATATATAAAATATCTGTAAGTATTTTTGTAGGAGTGTTTGGTTGCCTTAACAAATTGTGTTTTTTTGCTCTTGGGACCTTATCTAGGTCTTGCCACGAGACTTATGGTAATAGATTCGTAAATCGTCCCTATTGGACGAATTGGTCCATAGAAACCTTACCTCTTCAGGTTAGGGTAATATTGTATAATTTTGCAATGCCATTGTAAATTATAGCATGCGCCGGGGAAATAACAACAAGGGATAGGAAATAGTACTGGGTACACGTTCTGCCTCTAGGACTCTCCTATTTCCTATTTCCAGGCTGTAAAGTTGTTACAATTTTACAGAATAAAGATAATGTAGTATCGGAAGTAGAGAAAATAAAATTTGCTTTTGTCTTAGCTATGCACTGTATATGTTTTGCTAGACAGTATGCAATGGTGTCGGCGAGGTCCTAAACCGCAGCGCAGCGTTGCTAGAGCTTACGTAGTACCATTGACTATACACCTCTACTAGATTGAACATGTAATGCATTTAGTTGATAACCAGATAGCGGTGCGGTAGCAACGCAACCTATCGTTATATAACGGAAACATGTGTTCTGTAGAGGTGTATAGTATATATAGTGTATAGTCAATGGTAGTACGTAATCAGAGTATTATTACGCAAAATACGTACACTGCTCGCCGAAAGCTACGTTTTCTTTTCAATTTGCTCTCAAGTCTGGGGTAGAGTTCTGGTTGTTTGTTTAATTTTGCATATTGTTAATTTTATTGTCGAATAATTAAGAAGTTACATGCAAGACTGGAGTAGCTAGATATGTCAATTAGTGTTCCACGGTGTAAGCCAGGGTGGACAGCAGTAAAACATATTCCTAGAGATCAATTTTACTATTTAAAACTTCTGAAATCCAAGAGATTTTGATTTAGGACGATTTCCAAAGGGCGAGCCACCATCATTCCCCCTCCACCACGAGGGCGCGACTCTCTGCTCTCACATGATGATTGATGATTAAACCTCACGCCCGCTTCACGCCCATAGCAGATTCTGGAATGGCGTCCCCCCACTCAATATACCGCGATCCTGCGTTTATAGTCGTCACGGATTTTGGGAGTGATAGCAGTGATAGTGACGTCGAACTTTTGCTGTTTTCAGCGTCCTAAAGATTACATAAATTAGTCCAATGAATTGAAGAAGATACGAATTTGGTGACCTCCACCATCGGATGACCTAATGCATGTCGAGAGAGGGGATCAGTGCGAGTCTAGGGCATTAGTGCGCATGCGCGTGTTCGGCGTTGCGTAACGGCAGCGACGCCCGTCTACGGCGGTTGGAACAAGTTCTTGTAACAAGAGCTACGCGTCGAATACCTATATACCATTCTACACGGTCCTTGAATTTGCATTTTATATTTAATTTACTTGATATTTAATTATAATTTGAATTTAATAGAATAGTATTGTCTAATATTAATTTAACAAATATGAATATGAATCAAATAAAAACCTTATGTATAAACACCTAAATATATTTACAGAAGCAAGTCCCAACGAATCCCTCCATAGCTGGTGGTCGCAGAAGTATCTCCCCATTCTCACCCGCCTGTCACTTTGAATCACTCCGCTCCAGCCGTCTCCATCGACTAGGTAAGTAATTTCACTTTGCCTTTTTTTTATAACATAATTGTAATTCGTAAATACCCCAACCGCAGCAAACCTACAGACTAAGCGAATTTCATTTGCCCGATTGGATTTTCAATTCAATCAATTAAAGTATCATTAGGTTCAACGAGTGCCGATCTTTATTGCTACAGGGGAAGTGAAAAACGTGTGTTTTAAAGTTTAGTATGAAAAACATTTTCCAAATGACAATAAAATGTATGTTTTAGTAAAGTATCAGTAGCCGAAAATAAATAGATTTGTTAAGTTTCATCAAAATTCACCCACAAGTTAAACAAACTGATAACAACAGTTTACTAGTTTATTAACTTATTCTCCATAAGAATAACATGGGAATTGTAAATGATTAAAAAAAATTGTCTCCGTAACCAATATTTGTACATAAATACTTAAATACACTAAATAATTGTTTTTATCCTCTTCAGAGAAGTTGGGAGAATTTATGTTTGAGGATAAGCAACTAGAAAAGCCAAATTTCACCCCATTACGCCAAATGTCCACGATTTGTTACTGCTGGCTTGCGAACTAGTTAGAATAAACGTAGGTTCACACGTTTGTACTGAATTTAATCAAAATCTGATCCTTTTTATCAGAGTTTGTGCTGTACATATAAATCGTGCTAACGGACATGTATACAAATGTGTGTGCGTGTGATAAAATGATTTTTGGTTCTATGGGAATGATAACTATAGTTGTTTAAGTCCTAAGTAGTATCTGTAGTAAAGTTAAGATGCCATGGGGGTGGTCCGACACTGTCTAGGGGTTGTGGGCGTTGGAGGAGTTCTTAATAAGAATTAATAAGTTCTTAATAATAAAGAAGCTCTTAATAACTGTTTCAAATTATTATTAATCGTTGACATTTAGCTTATATTGGCTATTTTAATACAGTATTAGGTTACTAGTGTACTGAAGGTAATTTAATAGAATTAGTTTTAAAAAATGTGTATAGTTGCATGGCAAAACAACTTTCATATATTATGTAAATTAATTATAAATGAATGATACATATTATTAAAGATATTAATTAGTTAAAACAAAACATAAGAACTGTAACTAAAAATAAAATATAAAAAATATTAATTGGAGAAAATGTATTTTTTTAAAAATTTTTAATTACATTGAATACATTATACTAATGAAATTATTTTAAAACAAAATCTCAGTAGCTAAAAGAACCGATTGCACTGTGAAAAAGAACCACACACTGATTTGATTTTACATTCTTGTTATACTGAAAGATAATCGAATACAAGTATTCGTAAAAGTATTCGAATACTGGAGAGGCTACAAATTCACTGTATTCGATTCTTTATCAAATATTCGATTCTCTTATCATAAAACTTGACTTGAGAAACAGTGACGACGCGATAGTGGAATAATTCAAACGGTTGGAGGGGTGGGAAGGGGTTTGTGGTGGGAGAGCTGGTGACAGTTTCCGCCGATGGCGCACTGAACACTGAACAGCGCCGTGAAAAGCTTTTCAGACGTTTATAAGCGTCTTAAGTGATTGCAATGGGTTTAATAGGAAAACAAACCAGGCAATGTAAATTCTGTTAGTTGGCAGGTTTGCTGTGACGGGGGTATTTAAGCTTCTACAGATCCGGTTTCCTTAAATGATGATAAATTTATGAATAGTTGATTTTTAGTTACTAAAATCATACTTTGAAACGTAATTTTAAATCTTTATTGGCATAAAACCAATGATTTACTTTTAATGTGCAGTATATACTCTATGAGCTTGCAAAAACACCTTGTTGATTCTTTTTAACAATATATTATCAGGTCGATTCACACATATCAGTCCAATTACAGTCCAGTCACAGTTGCATCCGCAATTTTTCAGTCAATCTGTCAGTCATTTGGTTTCAGCACAGAAAACATACTAAGTAGTATGTTTTCTGTGGTTTCAGTCTCGCTTCCGTCACTTTATTTACAGTGTTGCAGTCAAAATGTTAAAAACACAATATTCTATCAAATTTTCATCTTACATCTTGTTGATTGTCACAAACATTGCCTAAAATATACAAACGATCATTTAAAGGAAAAAGTAGTATTTCCTAACCTCAAACACGTCCGTCAGGGGTCCGAACAATCCAAAAATATCGGTGAAAAGAAATCTAAAATTGACTGACGGACGCCGGCAGAGCGACTGACGGAACTGCAAAGGATGAGTGTAGATAGCGCAATAGAAAATCCATTAAAGAATATTTTTGTTAACTGTGACGTGCCTGAAGTGACTGGACTGCGACGTGCCGTAACTGATGTGTGCGAATTGGCCTAAATACTAAAACTCATAGATAACTATGCAACAATTCATATCAGCTGATTGGTATTGAAGTAAAAAAAGTACACCAACATGTGAGCTCGTGTGTACGGTCTATATCTAAAATTAATGACGGATTTTAAAATGCGTTAAACCGAATTTGAAAGCAATGTCGTTCAGGTCTCAATTTCCTGAGATTAAAGTAAACAACTGTACATAAATAAAAATAACACATGTAGGACCTATTTTAATTTGGCAAAAGGGTGAACAAGGACGTGCTTCTGAAGTGTAAGCGATAGGAACTGATTAGGCATGCTTCAACTTACAAACTACGACTATATACATATGTACACTGAGGAGAAGCTCAGCCTCAGTTCGACACTTAGAAGCACCGGTCCACCCAAATACAATAGATTCTGCTTCGAATATATCTCAGCAACTTCTGCAATCTTTCCTGCGAGAACTCGTATTTTGATCTTCATTTTCCTATCGACCTTGTCAAATAAGGCCGCTGGAAAAGTGATATCCTTGACACTTACACATATTTACATGACTTGAACCTGAGCTTTTTTCAATAAAAAACTGTAATAATAAATTTTATTAGTTATTGTCGGTAATTCGCTCTGCATTGTCGACAAAAAGCTTCCATCCTTTGCCGTGATGTAGCGCTGTTCTAGTTCAGATTACTACCTCGCGGCACGCCACTTTACAGTGACGCACTGATCACAGATGTTTCATCATTATGATTCATGTGTTCGCCACTAATTGGATTAAACATTATAATCATAACAATAATAATGTAACAATCATAACATAATAATTATTATAATGTTTAATCCTCCTAGGTTCGCCATTATGATCGTATTACAATTGTAAAAACCGTAAAAGGGAGGGGGGTAATTTTACAATATTGGTAACACAAATGATAAAAAACTTATTTTACACCCATATGAATAAATAGTAGTTACATTATGTTATTAGACCAGAAAATATGTGTTTACTGGACGAGTCGAGTGAGGGAATACCATACGAGTACGGTAAACACATTTTGGAAGAGTGGTGTACAATATCTTTTCCCATACTACTATAAACCAACCTTACAATAAAATACCCCCACCACAGCAATCCTGAAGATTAAGAGAATCTCGATTTACCAGATTGTATTTTAAATTAAATATATAACATTAGGCCAAGTACATACGTTTGCTACTACAGGGGGGTAATAGAGTGCGTTTTTTTTATATAGTAAAACTTAATATAAATAGCTTATCATAAAATAAACAAATTTGTCATGATTGATAAAAATATATCAACAAACAAGTAAACTACACCAGTAAACTCCCTGTAAGAATAAAAAGGGAATTTTAAATTTATTTTTTGTTTTTTCTTAGCCAACAATCATAAAAAAAAACATTTCAATATACTAAATTATTTGATTTTAAACCTCTTAAAGGGTGTAAAGACAAATTGGAATTTTTTTTAGTATCAAGAAAGAGAAAAATTGATATATGCACACCTTACCTCCCCCAATTAAAACCCCGTTCCCATGGTTCGATAATGCCTATTCGCGAACTCATTCAGTTTTAACATGATCTAAACCTTCAAACCAAATTTAATTAAAATCGGACAAAAATACTCAAGTTATCGTTTTCACGGACACATGAACGAATTGTGTTTCTAGGGACACCAGAATGAAAAATAAAATCCATTCGGACCCGGGGCCAGGTCTTACCATGCCACCTACGGTGATATAGTTACTTCCCTTTAGGAAAATTCCCATTGCCAATTATAATCAGCTGTGTCTGGTATAAATGCATTACAATACAGTAATACGCAATGAAATACCATTTGATTTGTGACAAACAGCTGTTTTCAGGAAATTCCTCCGTTAGAGTTAGAGGTTTGCTGTGGTGGGGGTATTAAATCTCATTATTTAAACCGTAAAACTTCATAAAGAGAGATGTCAGTGCAATGCGAAACGAATTTTTGGACTTCTGAGTGCCTGCAGGTCTAGGTAGGCAGTTCGTACGCGGCGCTGTTGTAAAGAGCATCAGAACATGGAAGGCGCGTGCTACTATAATTTATGCACCTAGCACGAATACTAGAAAAGACCCGGTATGGATCATAAACATAAACAAATGACGTTTTTGGCCCGAAAATAAACAATATTTAACATTACTTAAATGGAAAACATATGTTAATGCTATTAGTATAGGATTCGGGCCAACAACGTCATTTGTTTATGTTTATGATCCATACCGGTATTTTTCTAGGATTCGTGGCACCTAGTGGTCAGTCACTTTGCGGATACACATCAGCAATTATAACGCAAGAATCTTAAAATCAATACATGCAGTATTTCTTAGTTATAATTTTCATTTGTAATACTAGTTACTTGGTCGTGTAGAATAGCTCTTTCCATGGAAATTACAGTAATATGGACAGACTTCTCTCATTTCAAAGTCTTATCTACGCTTCCAAACTACGCGTATCAGAAACATAGATTTTTTAAACTGCTGATTTAACATCATTTTTAAAAACAAAATGACTGGACTTATCTTCAGACTTCCCATACGGTGTTGTGTTAATCCAGTCAGCTAGAAAAACTCACGAGCAAATTTATAACAGAAAATATTTTAACGTTACTTTATAATGTAAATTTTTAAGTGTGATTGTACATAATGGTGAACTATTTTGTTTTAATCATAATATACAACCTTATTAAAAGCCAGTTTAAATTCAACTTTGTGTGTGTAAACGATGCAAAACAAATGCGTATTGGTTTTTAGCGAATTTCCCATATAGGGAATAAGCTATTACCGTAGGTCTCATGGTAAGACCTGGACCCGGGACCGATTTATTTTTTCGTTTTGAGGTCCCCAGAGGCCAAAAACACCATCCGTTCAAATTCATATATATATATATTTATGTGTCCGTTAGCGCGATAACTCGAGCAAAAATGATCCGATTTTGATGAAATTTGGTATAAACATGTAAACCTACATTTATTCGAACGAGTTCGCGAACCAGCATGATCGGACTATGGGAACAGGGGTTATGGGGGGTTTTATGGGGTAAAAATGGGTTTTTCTAATTTTTCACCCTGAAAACATAAAATTTTGCAATTTCTTTCTAAACCATTTTGTAGAGCTCAAAAAACAAATAATTTAGTATATTGAAGCATTGTTGCATGCCTAACGGTTACGGAAAAATCACAAAATAATGTAAATTTAAAATTACCATGTTATTCTTATAAAGAATAAATACAGTGTTGTAGCTTGCTTGTGTATGGACATATATTAATGAAATTTTGAAATTTTGTTTACTTCATAATGAGCTATTAATATTTCAATAAAACCCCCCTATTTTCTTCCCTGTAGCAGCAAACCTAAGTACTCATTAATATTAATGATGTTTAAATAGGAAATAAATTTGACAATTTTAAGGGAACAATTTAGTGGAATTCCAGCTGTGTATATGGAAATTCGCTTAGTCTGCAGGTTTGCTGCGGCGGGGGTATTAATTCGTATGATATCCATATGATGTTTGTATCTACATATAGTGTGTTTTATTCGTATCCAATTATTAGAAGTTATACTGCATTTTCACGAGATATGATTATTCTCTCGCTTTTTGTGATCATAAAGGTCCTGAACCGCTGGGTAATTATGGTGTTATGTGGTAACAAGATACGTGGACAAAGAATTAATAACTATATATAGAAGATAAATTAAAGATAACTTTAAGTAATATCGTATAGCTTTAACTTATTACATTTCAAAGATATGTAACTGTATTACTGATAGTTTATAAGAAGATTCGTGAGATATAAAGCGATTTCCTGCGATTTAACTTCAAATAACTATTAATAAATGTCCAATTATCTCAATGAATTCAAAAGATTGTTAAAAATGATTTTACTAACACATTTGAGTAAAAACTCATTCGCGATGTTACAAACTTAAGATACCATTGATCTGAAAGAAATTAGCAACAAATACTGCACGATTGTATGATATATATTTTTTCATTTGTGAATTTTTTTTCAAATTGCTGCTTTTAAGGTTTTTACTGTAAATTAATACATCTCCAATCGTTTTTTTTAAATTATTAAACGTGTCCCTTTTCCATCTAAGTAGCTTTAAATTATCTATGCGTTTCATATGGAGAAAAACTATTTAACTTGATTAGATCTTCGTTTTGGGAAATCACGTATAAGTATGCAAAAGATTTAAAATCCTAAAATGCCTTATAGGACATTTTTGTATCCAAAAGCCATGAACAAAGATTTAACTGATTTTAACCATTTAATTGATTGACTTCTCTACGAACTGAACTGTGGAATTAGTGAAATCCTATCATTAATTTTGAAAAGGGGATTTAACATTTTGAAAAAAATTAAACTATTGGCGTGCTTACCTCTGAAAAATCCAGTAATTATTGTTTATTCCAAATCCACCGACGTCGGCGATTTGAGGGTCCATCAACGACGTTTGGCTTCCACTAATAATGTTCTCTTTCACGATGTCCCATGACGTGATGTTCACGCTATGTGAACTGCATTTGTGGACTTTTTGAGTGCCTCCAGAGTTGTTTAGGCAGTTTTAAATACGTATCGACCAAAATTGAAGAAATCCCTTAAATTTAATCCCTTTGTAGAGCCCATTATGTTTTTAAACTGTCAAACCAATGTTTCCGTATGAAAAAAAACAAACAGCAAACATGCGGCATTTTTGATATCAGCAGAAATCAAAGAAGCAAAGTCTATCGAATACCACACTAGGTTATGTACATGGCGGGTTTTAAATCCTCAAGGGAATTAGGAAATTAAATCCTAAAATTCGATTTGTAAACATAAAACCCGTGGTCTGCTCTAGTGATTGGTACCACATGCGCTGCAGGGCTGAAGAATTTACCTCACTTTAGTTGTGTAAAACGAATCAGCTTTAACTTTTGTTCAAACTTTGCCCCGCGATTCTTACCAATGAGAGTAGTTCCGATTAAACAAAATATTGTCTTATCGTTAACAAAATTAAAATAAGTGTATTACCATGTTGCACTCTTCTACATTTTTACCACTATAAGCAATTTTTGTGGAAGAACTGAATGACTGCAGATAAGGATGTCCACAATAGGTGAAGTAAATTTGTGGACTTTCTTGAGCGCCTTAAGGGGTGGGAACGCACATTTTTCACTTGCCTCCAACGTTCAAATCTCTCTGAACATTGAAGGAGCGCACCTCTAGAATTGCTCACAATAGGTGAAGTAAAAATTTGTGCACTTTCATGAATTTTATCACTGGCCCGAAAGTAAATATGATTTTATTAATGTTTATATGGAACTCTTAAACCATCTGTTGCAGCTATTAGTATAGACATTCGAGCCATTGATGTAATTTGTTTTTTTTTATCCCCAACCGTTTCTGTTCTGATAGCCGTGCGCATACACTATCTATTTTCTATTCCTATGTATAGGATTTCACAAAAAAATGTTGATACCTGTTTTATAAATAGCCTATAGATTAACTAAGGGGCTTCAGAAAGGCATCTGAACAGCTTGTTCATATATACCGTGTCTTATAGCAGAATACACACATTACTTACTACCTAACTACTACTATGATACTTCAATATTAATAACGCATTTGAGTAATAAATTTATATTATATGAATGATATCATGTGATATTAATATCAGATACCCTGGATCTTAAAAAACGAACAACGAATGCTGCTCGACGAATTGTTCTTTTGTGTATATACAAAAAAATTCTAATTTTAGCGATTTTACTGTAAATTAATACATCTCCAATCGTCATTTTTATTTAATTACTAAACGTGTCCCTTTTCAGTCTAAGTAGCTTTAAACTATCTATGCGTTTCATATGGATGGAAACTATTTAACTTGATTGTATGTTCCTTTTGTGAAGTCACGTATAAGTATGCAAAAGATGTAAAATCCTAAAATACCATGTAGGATATTTTTGTATCCAAAAGCCATGGACCTTATTTACATTATTCGTATGTGGTGTTGATGTACATTATTATTAGTATTATTATTTATTATTTTTAACGCTGTTTTTGCATTTTCCGGGGTATTGCTAAAAATTATTAGAATCAAACATCATTTGCCCACTATAGGTGAAGTACATTTGTGGACTTTTTGAGCGCCTTAAGGGATGGGAACGCAAATTGTTAACTTCCAACATTCACATCTCTATGAACTTTGAAGGCACTCACTACTCACACTTATATTAAACGATTGTTTTTGTTCTTTTAAAATGCGAATTGTGATTTTAGTGCCTTGTAATAAATTGTTAGTGATAAGCCTTTGAATGATCAGCATCCTCTCCGGGTCTCGTCTTCTTCTCATTGGGCACATTTTTTATTGAAAAGGGAACTGCTAAAGGTCTAAGCAGAGTCTTTTCCTAAAGAAACCAAAATCATTAGGTGTCCCTCACACACACACTTGCAATAACGACGTACAACTTTATTTTCCAAGGATCAACTAGGCATATACAGTATATGTAGATGTTGGCGTTGGGGACTAAACTAGTAGCACTTTTTGATCGATTTGTCCGTTAATTTTATGTTTCGCTTTTATTTACGAACTAAGAACCTTGTTTTCCATATTAAATTATTCAAAACACAGCACGAATTCAGTGCTCCAAAGATTTGATCATCATGTTACAGTGGGCAGTTAGATACAGTTGGTATCAGATAGCACAGGTTGGCATAACCAAATAAATTGAGAATAATTGTTTTCCATCTATATTTTTTGTTGATGTTGATTAATTATCCGTTTATGTCTGATTGTACGATCTACAATGTCTAATAAAGTGATTTACTAATAATGCGAGAGTCAATGTCCTTCGGAGCTCTTTATGAAAAATAGTCTGCTCAGGCTTTTGCAAGGTTCTTTTTCATTACAAATCGTCATGAGCCCAGGTTGAAACGAGCACGAGGCCCGACTGGGCTGTCATAACTTCAAGGGCTTATCACTAGCTTTCAGAGCTCCCTTAGATCACAATTTGTATTTAAAAAACACGAAAGCATTTACCCTGCGTGCAAACAATATTTTCTACAGTTATGGAGTAATATTTTAAAGCGTTCGAACAATTTCAATTTTAAAACTTTTGCAACTCTGAACCTTGTTATTTTAACAAATGAAGAATACCATTCTTGTTTGCAAGTGGTTAGGCCGTTTTCAAACTAATTGCTTCTTTCATATACTTGGATTATTAGTCCATTTCTACAACATAAATACCTTCTTGTGGGAGTGCAACATGATGTTAAAATTTATTTCTTGAATTCTAATTCATATAATTTTTAGACAATATTTTTGCTATCGGAAAACTGTCTTAGTCTGAATCTCTGGACAAGGTTTGTGAAAGAGTAAATGTACATAGCGTTCTGGACACTAATTCTTAAGAACAAAATACGTTGTAGATTGAAGCAACCTCTGCAAAACGACAATGAGCCTGGGATTAAATTAACTTCGGGAAAGAGTGTTTTTACTTAGGATTTCTTCCTACAGTACTTTTATTTAGCTGTTGTACATAGTCGTTACAAGGACTGCTTCTTGTGTAGATTGCTTTTTCATCCGTGGGACTGATCACTTCACTTTTAAGTACTTGAAATGATACAGTGCGTGCCTTGAATGTTCCAACGAATTATACTTCTATACTACGTATTATGCGAACTATACTACGTAGTAAAGTTCATTGAAATGTTCAGAGAGATTCACGATGGAGGGAAGTGAAAAATTTGCCTTCCCAAACCTTAAGGCGCTCAAGAAAGCCCACATATCAAGAATCAAGAATTTTTATTTCCATAAAATGCGGTTACATTGCTGGAAAATGTCAGTCAACTATAGCTTAAATAAAAACTAAAATAAGACAATGGTACAAGGTTTCTTACCAATATAAAGAATTACATTCCTGAAACTCTCCATGCAGAGAGAAAAAAATTCTTTATTTATGTACAAAGGGTTTGCCAAAAGGAGTCCCTCAACACCTTTTCTAAATTTTGGGTCCGGCAGGTTCCGAGCTGCAAAAGGAAGTTTATTGAAAAACTTATAACTTAGAATCTCATTCGACATCTGAACTTTACTTAATCTAACATGTGGTAAATTGAGATCATTTTTCCTACGTGTATATACATCATGTACACATGTACTTCATATAGGTGTGTGCGAACATAATTGAACATGTGAACATTGAAGGCGCGCACCACTAGAATTTCGTGTCAAAATCTTTGGCCAAAGTTTGTACAGAGTAACAAATTTAGAGCTAAATATTTTCATACCATTTAACTGTAAAGTAAGGTAAATTCTTGAGCTGCGCATTGCATCAGCTGATGGGACCAATTACTCATGTTTGTGCTGATTGAAGTAAGTAAATTAATTTAAGGGTGCGCTCGAACTGTCCGTCGCCCGCTAATGCAAGGGTTTAGGATCTCCGCCATTGTCAGCTTAGTTCTTAACCGATTTAAAATATATTTATGTTAATTTATTCATTTCTTGTATCTGTAGGTTTGTAGGTTTTTAATTTTTTGATAATAATAGAATTTTAAGTGGGAAGTAACTGGTAAATACTTCTAAATAAGCCTTTTTATAAAGCATTTTACACATACAAATAAATTTTTTGAAGAAAATTAAAAAAAGTATAGTCATAAATTTGAGTCTAAGGAGTAAGGACGGTCTTCAGATGAAAAATATTTTAAAATTTAAGTGAGTAATTTAAGAGGACTTCGTCTGCAAGCGCTTCTCGCGACGCTGTTAGAGCGCACCCTTAAGGGACGCGCGCCTTCAAATTTTGGTTTATATGTATTCCAAACTGCATACACAACCCTGAAGGCACCCAAAAATTCCATAAATGCACTTCGCCTAGCGTAAACATCTTATAAAATAAATAGTGGGAAATCGTGGAAGAGAACATTATCTCCAAGCGTCACATTGGTGCATCTTCAGAACGCCAACGTCGGGTGGATTGGTGGATATGGAATGGGAGCGGGGAGGAAATAGGTTATCTCTAGTTAAAATGCAAAACGCTTATCAAACTTTCAAATTTTAGGATATATATATGTTAAGACTTCAATAATTCCACAATTTGCAATAAGCGGAGTAGGTATTGTAGTCATTAAATTGATAAAACACCATTAAAGTGAAAAATATACAGCAGATACCTTTTATAAAAGTTTAGCTCCGCAGTGCATGTATTGAAAATATCCGTCCTTTGTATGTCCAAAGATATATTTTACCACTCGTTAGTACCATCAATTGTTTAACCAAGCAGACCAAGCGAAGTTCATAACCCCAAGTTTAAGAAAACCAAATACTTTAAAATACGAAATGTTGACTTGGGGTTGTGAGAGCTTGTATTAAAATATCTTGGTGTTATGTTCACTTGGACTTATATTTACGTGGGCTTAGAAGTACTTTGAAATAAATTTACTTGGGGGTATGGGATGATCCCAGTAAACCTAGGGTTTTCATGGCAACAGATCCATTTTTAGATCCATTAAGCGCCTAAAAGTGTGTATCAATAAATCTAAAAAGTTGCACAATTTACACAAATACACGCACACTATACCTAGCGTGAACATTTTCAGAGGTAAGCAGGAAAGAAAGATGATCAAACTTTCTTTAGTCAAAATGCAAAATATACTTTTCTTATAACACTTTTAAAGATAGGACTTCTTAACCCCAATAACGGAACCCTTATTCCAACAGAATCTCATTTAAAAAATTGACGTTTTAAAACCTCCGAAGCTTAAAAAGAAAAAAAATAATTGAGTTGTGTATATATTCGTGATTAGCCGGCACCGAGTCCATCTTCATCCGCAGCATTGACTATTCAGTTCTCGCAATAAATTTTTACCATTCTTTTTGTCTTGAGAAAAATATTTACCTACATTTACTGCCAAGAATGGACGTATTTAGATAATTTTTG
This sequence comes from Macrosteles quadrilineatus, assembly GCF_028750875.1. NCBI lineage: Eukaryota > Metazoa > Arthropoda > Insecta > Hemiptera > Cicadellidae > Macrosteles > Macrosteles quadrilineatus. Next base: position 14,093,419 of record NW_026542600.1, read on the forward strand.
TGAACCATTGATAATATATAATCAGATTTTCAGATGTGCTTAGATAGGTCAACAAAATGGATCTGCATGTAAGACATGTGCCATCCCAGCTACAAAACCCGACTAACGAATACTTGAAATAATTTTTGTCATGATTTTGGAATATAAAATGTAGCGAATTTCTCTTATAGGGAATAAGCTATTACCGCAAGTCTCATGGTAAGACCTAGACTCAGGACTGATTTACTTTTTTTCTCAGAGAACAAAAACACCATCTGTTCACATTCATATACTGTGTTTGTGTGTCCGTTAGTAAGATTACTCAAGCAAAAATGGTCCGATTTTAATGAAATTTAGCAATGTTGTAAACCTACGTTTATGCGAACGAGTTCGCAAAGCAGCATGGTTGGACTATGGGAACGGGGGTTTTAAGGGGTAAAAAAAGGGTTTTCCCATTTTTGACCCTAAAAACATAACATTTTGCAATTTCTTTCTAAACCATTGTGTAGAGTTTAAAAACAAATAATTTAGTATATTGAAGATTTGCTGTGTTCCTGATCGTAAAAGAGAAAATTAAATCAAATGTAATTTAAAACTATGATGTTATTCTTGTGGAGAATAAGTAAACTGATGTAGTTTGCTTCTTTATGAATACTTTTTGATAAAACTAAACGTATAAAACAAATTCAAACGTATTAAACAAATACGTAGTTTTCGTTGTTAATAGTCTATTTACATTTCTTTTTGTTGTTTAATTTGTCTATTTATTTAGTTTTTCGTGCAACATGCCTGTATAGCTGTTACGTCCTGTAAATCTTTATATATTTAATCATAAAAACAATATTGTATATCTTTCACATTAACTTCACAATTTCAAATCAACACTCATGTAAAATGGCGTTTGCCGTTCATGTAATAAATAAATAAATTAATTAATGAAAATTAAGATTAAACAATGGAAAATTTATTCAGTTTAAACTATACTATTAATATTTAACTTTAAACACACTTTATTACTTTCCCTGTAGCAGTAAATCTATGTACATATTAAACTAAAGTTATTTAAATAGGCCTAGAGAATAAATATAAGATTTTAATGGTGATAGTAAATATCCAATTAAGCAATTGAAAATTTGCTCAGTCTACAGGTTTGCTTCGGCGGGGGTATTTTCGTAATACATTTTGATGGATTAAGAGTAGAGGAAGACGCTGAACTTCTGAGGATGAGTTTACAATTTTGATAACAGCTGTTTATCTAAGATACAATTCGGCCCATGTCCTCTCATAATTGTGTAGACATGAGCGTCTTGGCATCTTCATTGGTTGAGTCCCCCAGCACATTTGGATAGATAAGACTTTAGACATATTTGCTTAACGATCAATAATTGTGTTATATCTTAAGACTGCGGGGGAAGACGCAGAATGGTAGAGGAGGAGTTAACAATTTTGATAACAACTTAATCTATGATGACACTCGGGTCAAGTTCTCCCATTCGTAGAAATGATAAGCGTCTCGGCATCTTCATTGGTTTATGGTTTATGTACTTAACCAATGAGAATGAGAATGAGAATGAGAATGAGAATGAGAATTTTATTTGGTCTTTTAAACATGCAGTTACATGCAATCAGACAAGTCATATAATAATCATCTGGCAACAATCAGTTAGGCTAACAGTCCCAGTTAGTAAACTGGGTTGACTTAGCTTAAATCACACCATGCACAAAAACAGGCAAATATAATAAATAAATAAATAGTTAAATAATGGCAACTACAATAGTGAATAAATTGAATCAATGAAATTCATAGATTACTATACATACTTGTTTAGAAAAATGAAATTTTTCAATATGATAAATCTCTTAACTTGTGAAATTTATATCAGATATCTACCCTTTCTCTTGAATAGACGTATGTATTTTATCAATATGGTTGACTTACGCATTTTTCATAATTCATTTCAACCGGACGTACGAACTATTTATCGAGTAAAATGGTATTTAAATTCATTCCGTGTCTGCCTCCGTGCCTCGACCATAGTAGGCCTACTCTAAATATTAAAAACAAAATTGTGTATGTATAATGTGTATTTATTTATTTGTTTGTAATTGAAGAATCTTATTTTGATGAATCATTCACATAAAGATCACTTGACAATGCCTGAATGAATAGGCGAAACATGTTGTGAGTCTGAACTTGTTGAACTGTTGACGTAAGGTACCTTTAATAGTCTAACCATGTGGCAATATACAGAGTTCTGAAAACTAAATCTAAAAAATATATATATATCGAACCTTCTATTGTTAAAAGAGATTTTTACGAATGGAAAAAACACAATTTTAGGATGATAAATCTATGAAGGTATGTCTATACTCTGGTTATACATCTCGGGTCCAAAGCATATATTTTTCAGCATGAAGATAAACTGTAGATGTATTGTTGCAGTTTCGATTGCTGGGTGACAGCAAGCTTAAGCCATATAACATTATTTATTTATTTATTTATACACAATTAATGAGGGTAGTTGTTATTATGAGCGCCATCTGTTTACACCTATATCTTTTTTACTATTTACCGGCTTATGAGTTTGGAATAGGCTGTGGCCTGTTATAGTTGGGGGCCTGGGGAGGCTTGGATGAGGGGACCTTTTTTACAAATATATCTGAAATAATAAATATCACTGTATACTGTTTAAAATCATTTTATGTTTCAACTTATTTCAAACAGGGTACCATGATATTTACCAAAAAGTGAACAGACTGTAGAATAGGGTCAGTTTAGAAGTTCAACACCATGGGACCTCATTGTTCAGAATTTAAAATGTTAATACTTTGGAAATGAGCTATTTTTATTTGACTGTTGTACTATACATAGTTGTAACGAGAACTGCCAAAATAGCTTCTGGTTTCGACTACAGCTCTATCTACTGCGGTAACTTGAATTATTTAACTAAGTTGACGTAAGCTATTTCATCGAGTTCATGACTCTTTGCAACTTGAAGCACAAACGAATTCTTATGAACAAAATCTGTTCTGTATATTTTCGTTGGGGGTGGAAGTGATCTTTGCCAAACGACAATGAGCATAAACACTAATTTACTTCGAATCGTTGTGGTATTTACATAATATTAGTTGGAACTTACGTATTATACCGACCACATATAATAATTATAACCTAATCTAGGCTAGGAATATTTTGTTGTTTAAACTAATAAAAATCACATTTCGAAGTTGATTCATCGGTGTAATCGGTATAATACGTAAGTACTGATTAGTTTAGTGTTATAACTACTTTTAGTTAATTTTCGTTTGCTGTTTAACATAGTGGTTTTAAAATTTTCAATATGTTAAATCTTAAACTTATGATACATGTAGGCTAACTTGTATTAATATAAGAGTTACAGTAAGACAAAACCTTCTTATCAGAAAATACCTTTATCCTATAAGGAATTGATCACCTCACTGAAATTGAATTGACATAATGGTGTGCGCCTTCATTGTTCAGATGGGTGGGATCGTTGGAGTAAACTCTGTCCCATATCTTAAGAGTCTTCATCCGTGGTAGATTGTATTTTAGATCCATAAGAACAATGTTGAATTTGACAGAACATACCATCATTTGAAGGAGCACGCAAGTGTTATTTATAAAGATATAGTTCTGAAAATTTTTAATTTGGCTTATTTATTTATTTATTTTTACGTCAAAAACCATTTTTACAATCGTTTTACATTGTGATACATGCGACAATATGCTTATTACATGCTGATAACAGTACAGATACATCAGTGATACATGCAAAGATTAAAATGAAAAGATGAAAAACATGTTCAATGAAATTACATGCAGTTGTAATAACAATTGAAGAGTGAAAGTTGAATTAACTAGGTATTCATAATAATTAAGTAATATGCTCAGCGAATAATGCTTATAACATTACTACTACTAGGGAGTACTAGGGAATGAGGAAATGACATTTCAAATATTTTCTTTTGTCTTTTCTTAGTAAATGATTTAATTAAAGGCTAAATTAATGATCATTAACTTATTACAATAAGTAAAGGTGAGACAGACAAGTGAGAGTATTGAAGTATGTAAGTTAGAATAGGTAGAGGAAAAATAACAAAGCTAAAATCCTCACTCCTTCGAGGACCACTAAAAGCTCATCGCACACTACAGCGAAACGCGCCGCGCCGCGCCGAACCGCCCTATGGAAACTTCCGTTGTGAGGTCGCACACACTGGCCGCCGTCACCGCCGTTCCTCACCGGCAGTGGGCCAGTGCATGTAGTTCTGCGCAGTCGTGTGATTCGTTTATGTGTTGTCAAGTGTAACTTTTTGGTTATTTTTCAAGATGAGCAGCTCTGAGGATGAAGATATGTTTTTATTTTGCCTACTGGAATCAGAAGAGGAGAAGAAGAGGCAAAAAACGACGTGGGTCCATCCCATAAACGAGAAGATGGAAACATATGGGGAATTTCCCCACCTTTTCTCCAATTTAATGAAAGACAAACGAAAATGTTTCCAATATTTCATAATGCCCCCCGAAAAGTTTATGAACTACTTAACATGCTCAGACCTTGAAAAACAAGACACAACTACTGGACCGAGGTAGTACGAAGACACGCGAAGGTGGCCGCGGTCAGAAATCAGTTCCGTTGCCTATCGCACACTACAGCGCGCCGCGCCGCCTTCAGCAGAACAATTCCACGCGACTTCTCCCGAGAGTTCTGGCAACGGAATTATTCCGAGGCAGACACGGCTGCGCGGCGCGGCGCGCTCAAGTGTGCGCACTCTCATTGAATCCCATGCAAACTATTCGGCCGGAATTATTTCACGGCGGTTCGGCGCGGCGCGGGGCGGCGCGTCTGGCTGTAGTGTGCGATGAGCTTAAACCTTTTATCACCTAAATCATTATTTTATCACAACAGGTTTTTTTTAGAAATTCTATTAGAAAGTTAAATTGCTCTTATGGGTCTAAAATCCAATATGGCTACAACTGATGTAGACTCTTAAGGCGCCCAAGAAAGTCCATAAATGTACTTTACCTATTGTGGAGAATTCTAGTAGTGTGCGCCTTCATTGTTCAGATAGTTGAGAACGTTGGAAGTGAACAATTTGAGTCCCATCCCTTAAGACGCTTAAGAAAAAACCCACAAATTAATGTGCTTCACCTATAGTGTGCAATTCTAGTGGTGCGCGCCTTCAATGTTCAGAGAGATATAAACATCTGAAGGAAGTGAACGATTTGCGTCCCACCCCTTAAGGCACTCTAGAAAACCCACAAATGTACTTCACCTATAGTGGTCAATTCTAGTGGTGCGCGCCTTCAATGTTCAGAGAGATGTGAACGTCTGAAGGAAGTGAACGATTTGAGTAACACCCCTTAAGGCACTCCAGAAAACCCACAAATGTACTTCAACTACAGTGGTCAATTCTAGTGGTGCGCGCCTTCAATGTTCAGAGAGATGTGAACGTCTGAAGGAAGTGAACGATTTGAGTCCCATCCCTTAAGGCACTCTAAAAGACCCATAAATGTACATCACATATTGTGGACATTTCCAGTGGTATACTCCTTCATAGTTCAGATAGATGTGCACGTTGAAAATGAACAATTTGTGCCCCATCCCTTAAGACACTTAAGAAAAAACCCACAAATTAATGTACTTCACCTATAGTGTGCAATTCTAGTGGTGCGCGCCTTCAATGTTCAGAGAGATATAAACATCAGAAGGAAGTGAACGATTTGCGTCCCACCCCTTAAGGCACTCTAGAAAACCCACAAATGTACTTCACCTATAGTGGTCAATTCTAGTGGTGCGCGCCTTCAATGTTCAGAGAGATGTGAACGTCTGAAGGAAGTGAACGATTTGAGTCCCACCCCTTAAGGCACTCTAGAAAACCCACAAATGTACTTCACCTACAGTGGTCAATTCTAGTGGTGCGCGCCTTCAATGTTCAGAGAGATGTGAACGTCTGAAGGAAGTGAACGATTTGCGTCCCATCCCTTAAGGCGCTCAAGAAAACCCACAAATGTACTTCACCTATTGTGGACAGTTCTAGTTTTGCGCGCCTTCTTTGTTCAGATAGTTGTGAACGTTGGAAATGAACAATTTGCGTCCCATCCCTTAAGGCGCTCAAGAAAACCCACAAATGTACTTCACCTATAGTGGGCAATTCTAGTGGTGCGCGCCTTCAATGTTCAGAGTGTTGTGAACGTTGGAAATGAACAATTTTCGTCCCATCCCTTAAGGTACTCAAGAAAAACCCCACAAATTAATGTACTTCGCCTATTGTGGGCAATTCTAGTGGTGCGCGCCTTCAATGTTCAGAGAGATGTGAACATCTGAAGGAATAGAACAATTTTCGTCCCATCCCTTAAGGTACTCAAGAAAAACCCCACAAATTAATGTACTTCGCCTATTGTGTGCAATTCTAGTGGTGCGCGCCTTCAATGTTCAGAGATATGTGAACGTTGGAAGAAATATGGGTGTGAACATTAAAGTGAACAATTTGCGTCCCATCCCTTAAGGCACTCTAGAAAACCCACCAATGTACTTCACCTATAGTGGGCAATTCTAGTAGTGTGAGCCTTCATTGTTCAGATGGGTACTGAACAATTTGCGTCCCATCCCTTAAGGCGCTCAAGAAAACCCACAAATGTACTTCACCTATTGTGGACAGTTCTAGTTTTGCGCGCCTTCTTTGTTCAGATAGTTGTGAACGTTGGAAATGAACAATTTGCGTCCCATCCCTTAAGGCAGTCAAGAAAACCCACAAATGTACTTCACCTATAGTGGGCAATTCTAGTAGTGTGAGCCTTCATTGTTCAAATAGGTACTGAACAATTTTCGTCCCATCCCTTAAGGTACTCAAGAAAAACCCCACAAATTAATGTACTTCGCCTATTGTGGGCAATTCTAGTGGTGCGCGCCTTCAATGTTCAGAGAGATGTGAACGTCCGAAGGAAGTGAACGATTTGCGTCCCACCCCTTAAGGCACTCTAGAAAACCCACAAATGTACTTCATCTATAGTGGGCAACTCTAGTGGTACGTGCCTTCATTGTTCAGATAGTTGTGATTGTTGGAAATGAACAATTTGCGTCCCATCCCTTAAGGCACTCAAAAACCCCCACAAATGTACTTCACCTATAGTGGGCAATTTTAGTGGTGCGCGCCTTCAATGTTCAGAGATATGTGAACGTTGGAAATGAACAATTTTCGTCCCATCCCTTAAGGTACTCAAGAAAAACCCCACAAATTAATGTACTTCGCCTATTGTGTGCAATTCTAGTGGTGCGCGCCTTCAATGTTCAGAGATATGTGAACGTTGGAAGAAATACGGGTGTGAACATTAAAGTGAACAATTTGTGTCCCATCCCTTAAGGTGTTCAAGAAAACCCCACAAATTAATGTACTTCGCCTATTGTGGGCAATTCTAGTGGTGCGCGCCTTCATTGTTCAGATGGGTATTGAACAATTTTCGTCCCACCACTAAAGGCGTTTAAGAAAACCCACAAATGTACTTCACGTAAAGTGGGCAATTCTAGTGGTGCGCGCCTTCGATGTTCAGATAGTTGTGAATGTTGGAAGTGAACAATTTCGTCCCACCACTTAAGGCGCTCAAGAATGCTCACAAATTTATGTACTTAACCTTTTGTGGACATAACCATCAGCAGACATCCAACTTTATTACGTAAATACCTCTTCTTGAAGTAAAATTTGCATAGGAGTGCTGCACGATGATGAAATTATTTGAATTATAACAACAGTAAGACCTCATGTAAAATCAGTCAAGCGGTGTTACAGTGATCTATTGAATAAAGCAGGATGCGTTCACCCATCAAAATGTCGACCAACCCGACGTTCCTTGGCATTTCAATCATCGGTTTCAATATTTGCAATCCTTGCATGATCGGGCAGCCATATTGGATTTTAAAAAAGCCGATTAATCTACTTCCAATAAGAAGAACTAATTAAAAATAAAATTGTAATTAACTTAAATAACAAATGTCCCTAACTTAACCCTACCTAACCTAACCTAAAACATAGTCCACCCTTAGGTTAGGTTAGGTTAGGTTTGGTTTGGTTTGGTTTGGTTCGGTTCGGTTTGGTTATGTGACTGTAGTCACTATTTTCAAATTATTTTTCTGGGATCACATTATGAAGCAACCCCTTTTTTGCATGGGAGGAAAATCCCACCCCTCTCATGTCTCGAAAATCTGGAAAGAATTAATAAATCACGCCTCGCCTCGAACTAAAAGTATTTGTCGTAAATAGTTGTTTCCAAAAAGCAGTTATTTGACTGGCTACCTTTTCAAAGGCTAATCAGGATTAATGTACTAATAATGATTTTACTTAAAAACGGGAGGAGTTGGTCCACGTCCAGCACGTTGTGTAAATTTAAACACAAGAAAGGTTGGAAAATTAAAAAAAAAATAGTAAAATTTCAGTATCATCGTTGTAATGAATTTTAAAAACTTTAAAAACTGTAAAAGTACATTCTCGTCCAACCTAAAAATTTGTAATTTGTAGTCTTGTTTTAGGATAAACTGGATATAACTATACATTACCAGGTTTTGTAACGGTATACGGTACATTATTCATACAAAAAGTTTCACTTTATAAAATTATATAGCTTGTCTGTCGAATTCGTGTTGTATTTTCTCATGTAAGTGGTGGGGATTTGGTGGATGGTTTGTTAATATAAGTCAAAACTGGTTTATCAGTCTGGGAAAAGCATAAAAATTCTTAAAAATTGAGAGACCAAGAGGAGATTTTTGCTTTTAAGACGTGGTGGCTTTTGAAGCAAGACAAATTTGTAGTATTCTGAATATGTACATGACTTGATGGCGATTTTACCAAATATATATATTTTTTTAGGTATAACTTTCAAAAACCCTCACCACTGGGGACGCCATTTATCAGACCATCATATTAGCCATAGTAATTATCCAGGTCAAGTGGATGACCAGAGTAACGGACTTTCGCCACGTGCAGCGCGCCACTACGAGTCCAGGGGTGGGTTCTAGTATCTGGGTGGTCTCCCTGTCTACAGAAGGGATCCTATTTCTTCTGAGGGTCTCGCCATCACTTTTCAAAAGGAAATAAGGTTTCTTCAATCCGTAGCCCAACCAATTAGAGCTCTGTTCACATGACTCCTCCCCCAACACATCACAGCTGCGTAAATATTCTTATTACAGTACACAAGTGCTATTTTGACATGGTAATGGAATCCCTGAGTACTGACGACGTCGCTGTGACGTAGAAATAAGCCTCTATTTGTTTCGTGGTCAGATCCCTTGGTACTCGGTAGTTCGCATGATCTGAACCACAGAAGCGTTTAAAGTAAAAAAAGTGGCATATCCATGTTGCCTTTCCCTGGCGCAACCCCTTTCTAAACCAATCTTTTCCCCTTTCCTTCGGACAGAAAGGTGTTAACATTCTCCGCAGGGGGTCGATCGAGCATTCTGACATCCACCAGTACGGGCTGCTTGATGTGACTGCCGTTTCCTTGTGTTATGGCCTAGTCACAAGCAGAGACAACCAGTCATATCATAGTCACTACCAATGCGTCGATGGTAGACTCCCTGAGAGTAGCAGAATTCTCAGGCACTTCCCGTGATATTGACTAGGTAAAATTATCAACGTCCAGCTTGTTTGCATTCCATCGGCTTAGACCAGATCCTGACAGAGGGGCGCTTCTGATGGCTGTTCATAAAGTGCATTTAAAACGACATGCTTATGATCACTTGCCGAGAAGTCTTCGATGATAGTTAAAGAACCACGAAATAATTAGTTGTAACGTAACGAAATCGTCGGGGACCAAAAACAAAAGGGTCTGAATAAATGTGGGATCCTGACACGGTAGTGCTCACTGGAGAGATCTTCATATCTTTCACACTTGAACCACGCACAAAAATAGAGGTAGGCACATAAACCGTGAACAAGGTAGTGAGATCACCCTCGGGAATACTCTTAACGATATCCGGGTAATGCGGACACATCATTAAGGCGGACAATTGCGGACACTAGGGGCTACTGCCACTAGAAATGTCAAATACTCGGATTTCGATAACTTAGGGTAAAACGGATTTTTCAGAAATACCAGGGTTATTCAGCTACACGTTACCCGCAAGTAACATATATATATATATTGGTATATGAATTTACTTAATTTGTTAAGTAGCCTATGTTAATTTACTTGTTGTAATTTACACTCGTTAGTTACCCTTTTACCACTGAAAGGGCATTGAAATGGTATTATTGTGTACATTTGATTTTAGTTGACATAATACATATTACTTGTGAAATTAGTATATAAAATATACAGACACGAAATAATATTTCGTCACAATTCCTCAGTGCGGTTGCGACCGATTTTGTTAGTTTATAGCTTGTTATTACCTAATGTTGATATTTCATAGTTAATATTCTTGAAAGTTCTTACAGTACAGTTTCAGCTCTATATCCGTTTTTAATGTTATGTTTCGGTGAGCTTCATCCATTGTCAAATACATTATTCCAGGAATATACATTAATTTCGCTGGGAAAGAAGTAAATAAATTTTTTCTATGGGTTGAATATGTAAAATGTTTTGTACATCTTTTGGTAAGTTCTGCAATTTTCAAGAAAATATTTCAATTAATTGTTTTACTTTGTTATACTTATGTTTAATGTATTATGTTATCTTTGTTTTACCATTGTATTAAATAGGTAATAGGTATATTAAAGTAAATCGCCACTTTATATTCAATTTGCATTACATCGCATAAAACAGAAACGCGTAGTGTGTCAACAGCCTTAAACGAAAATTCCGTTTGGCTATTTTCTGAGCTCATGAAAAATCTCTCCATCTTACCAGAGAGACATAGCAGTAACTGACACTGAAGCATTCAGGATTCGAATCGACATGTGGAACCCCCACCACTGGGGATGCCATTTATTAGACAATCAATTAGCCTTGGTGACTAACCAGTCAAGAGGATGACAGAGCAACGGACTTTCACCACGTGCAGCGCGCCTCTACGAGTCCAGGGGCGGGTTCAAGTGTCTGCTTGGTCTCCCTGTCTACATAAGGGAGCCTATTTCTTCTGAGGGTCTCGCCATTACATTTCAAAAGTAAATAAGGTTTCTCCAATCCGAAGCCCAACCAATAGGAGCTCTGTTCACACGACCCCTCCAAAACATCACAGCTGTGTAATCCATCATTCCTTCTTTATATTACACCAAATAAGTGCTATTTTGACCGGGTAGCGGAATCCGCGAGTACTGATGACGTCGCAGGTTAAGCCCAGATTTTTTCGCGGCCAGATGTTTTGACACTAGACCGTTCGCGGATTCTGGACCGCAGAAGCGGATAAGCTAAAATGACATATCCACGTTTGCCTCTCCCTGGCACAACCCCTTTCCAAACCAACCTTTCTCCATTCCCTTCGGACTGACAGGTGTAATTCATCCTCGCATGGGGTCAATCGAGATTACCTTCTTGAAGAGAATACCTACCAGAAATCGCATCTGGTCAACGAGATCTTCTATTTTCAGGAAAAGGACATATGGTCCCCACTCTTGTATGCAAAATAGAGGAATGCCCACTTCCCGTTCGTAAATGAAATGGGGCTGCTGCGGATGAGATGGAATCATGACACTGACAATCCTATCAATGAGGGTGAGGTACCATCCATTGCGAAAGATTGGCTTCAAGTTGAGTAGAGATCGCTCGGTGTAGAGCATGCCTTGTATCCCTGTTGGCTCTTGAAATCCGTGAATCTTCCAGCCCTCTTAGCGAGACGTCTGCATTTCAAACAAGATTTACGGCGGTCCGGGATTTCTAAAATCCATCCATGGGATGCTTTACAGGGCGGTAATTTCCTTGGGCTTCTTATGACAAGGCCTGGTCACAAGCAGAGACAATCGTCATATACACAACCAATGTGTCGATGGTAGACTCAACGGGTGTAACAGAATTCTCAAACACTTCCTGTGAGATAAGGTAAACTTCTTGACGTCCTCGGCCTGGTCCAGATCCTGACACTGCCGCTTGATGGCTGTGCTCATCAATTAATGTATATTCAAAATGGCGAGCTAATAATCACTTGCCGTGAAGTCTTCGATGACTCCTCAGTTAAAGAAAGCACCTCTCATTCCGAGACGGTGGAAAGTTCACGTTTTCATAACTAATTCTCATAACTAAATCTTAAACAACCGTTTGTTTGGGTCAGGTTTTGTAACATCACGATTTTTAGTATCCACGTACAAGTCCCAGGCTTGGCTTGAGTAATCTGTGCCCTTATCTGACAGAGGTGCATTGATTTGTCCAGCAAAAGCATAGTCCTGTCGTCAGTTTTCCCAGTTCAATGACTTCTTCGTTCTAGATACATCTGATTGACTTTACGGTGGTTTTCTTTTCCTCTCCACCTTGGCGTTAGTGTTGAGCACCCTTACGACTTCAGGAAAGGAGAGCCGCCCTAAGAAGTAAAGTCGATTTTTCTTTGAGAGTTGGTTTGATTGACACAGAGGACTTCCAACTTACCTCCTTTATTAGTCCAAAACAGCCACCTTATGAGTTTTTATAGTCCTTAATCCTTTCACCAGGACGTTGTGCCGCTGGGAGTAGGACAAGCTCTACAGTTTGAAGGTACTTAGGGGTACTTAGGTGTGCTTAGGGGTGGGGATTGTTTTCAGTAGAACGCATTGTCTACAATATCTACAATATTTAGCCCTCCATTTAGCGACATCTTAAAGATCTTATTGGACAGTTCGGAGCCACCTGATAGCCATCTTCTAGCATGGTTTCTCCGATTTTCATAAAATCCGAGGGAAAAGCTTGATATACATTAATGGACTATAGCCTGGCGCATCAGGCTTTCGTCTCAAAAACTCGATAGACACTGTTTTTTGCCTTCGAAGGTCGTCCTTCGACTAGAGTGTGGCATGGACCTTCAAGTTTCTCTTTGAACTTTAATGTGGCCCATTTTCTTGACCAGGAAGACTCCTCATCAGCATTTTGAACCGCTGCTGAAGCAGCTGCAGTTCAAGAGCTAGCCGCATTTGGTCTGATCGGCTAAGGAGTTGTCGGTAGCTCCAGTACAGCCTCTATCCTGCCACTCTATTCGACGATGGGCTGTAGGACAGAGGGTCCCCAGATAATCTATACAAGGATTAATCGTTGAATATTCGATTAAAGGTGGTCAGAGGGTCCCAGGTCTACCACTCATTATCGAGGGCCCCTCTGACCGCTCCTGCTACAGGGTTAACGTTTAAGTTTCAAAATACTCTTAGAAAGAAATAATTTTGCGTTTCAGTTACAATCTTATGCAGTATTACTTTGTAACTAAAAAAATTCAACATATAACGCATTTTATCTTATACATCTCCATCTCGAAAAGCTGTTTAACCAATAAGTTGTTTAGTATTTTAACTCGATAACTTTTATGTAATATTCACATAGTGAATAGTGAAAAGCAACCTAACTTATTACAGATTATTTTAGAGAACCGGTAACCCCTTTCTTATGTCATATCATACACACTTTGTGTGATAATATTTAAATATATTACCCGCAGTGTAACTGTGAGCTAGTTTAAATTTATTTGCTCTCAAAGCTTTTCACTGTTTGACTTTTTGCTCTTTTGATGTTCATAACATATTAGGTATTGGTGTAAGTGGGTTTTTATTTACGTCTCATCCATGATTATAATGGATCTAATTTCATTTATATTTTATTTGTTTGTGCAATTTATATTTTTTACTAACCGTACAAAAATAAATATCCTTGGATAATCTTCTTCTTCAAATCTTCTTTGGAGACTTTAGGCGGTCTAAAATTCACAGTTACATGGTAGGTACTTCTTAATTCTTCAGAGAATGTTGCTTATTTGAAATACTATTAAAGTACTTATTTACTACTAAAACGAATGTTAAGCTACCTAGATACTTGACACTGGTAAGATTTAGGACTTATAAAATGATAAAGAAGTATAACGCAAATAATTTATCAATGAAAATATAATTAACACGAAACTTTGAAAATAAATAGTCCAATAATAAGCTTTAATAAGTCTATTTACAGATACTTTTTTTTTGCAAAATTTGATTATTAATACCATCTAGAAAATAGTTTAGAAAGAAATTTTTTAACATTTTTTAGTGAATTAAAAAAATTGTGAAACTAATTTTGTACCACACGAAGCTTAATAACACTACGTTCCCATACTGTGATCATACTGGTTATATAAATTGTCTCCCTTTTCTTAGATGTCAAAATGCATTATTTGTGAATGTTTCTAAAGCATAGCAATCACTGAATTAACTAGAACGATCGTAAGATCGTAAGTAAATAAATAACTTTTTAAAATGAAGATCCATGTTGACTGTCTTATTTGGTTTCATTAATAAGGTGAAATTTAAAAAAAAACGTTACTGAAACATACCTTGATAGTAAGCTTTTTGACATTCAACACATGAAAGTTATATAACTCATTCATGGGTTCTATGAATGAATTACTGACACAATAACCATACGCCAGCTATTCATATGCACATTCCTTTGGACCCTCCCCAAAGTAATAATTAAGTAAGTAATACCTTCCTAACTTGCTTTTTACGATTTAATTAGGTATATTTATTTTCATTTGAATATTTTGATTCATATATAAAAATAAATAATCTTTCGCTGTACCAAAGACTAGTCAAACCGACCAAAGACTACAACATTTTAATGTCATCACAGCCAGCCCTTTTATATTGAGAAGTAGTTTTTATACCATGTAATTGCCATTAAATCTATGCATTTAATATTTAAATGCGTTTACAGCAAGACCTTTAATTTTGTAATGCCAATACAGCTAGACAGTCAATATTTAAATTTTATACAGGCAGTCTTTATGATGAATATTTAAATGTAATTACAGTTATAATATTGGAATGGCATTACAATATCCTTTAATATTTAAAAGGCGTATATCCAGTGCATGTATACTTTTTGTGTTTAATTACATATAGTTATGTATAGTTATAGTTATATTTAATTGTCATTACATATAGTCCTTTAGATTCCTAAACATCAGAGATATCAGTTTAAAATTTGAATGACATTAGGCCTAGTAGTTTATTATTTAATTTCCACATTATCTAGCCCTTTAATAATTAAATTGTATGACTTAAGCCCTTTAAAAACACGTTTGCTACCGATCGCCACATATTTGCGATACTGCTGTCATTGCCATGCCCCGAGGTATACATTTTAATATTACACATAGACCGGGTGTCACTTGGTTAACAGTACACACAGACCATGGGCCAATGCAGCTAAGTAAACAACAGTATGTCAACTATCATACGTCACTATTCATCATATCCACAGACCAAGTATCGCACATATGCGACAGACATCCCTGTAGATCACTGCAGAGAATTCAGGGCCTTTGACTGTTGCGAATATTTAAGCTTTTTAGTTACATTGGGACACCGACGCAAATATGTGACTTCAGTCTATTTTAATGTGACCAACCGTCGCATAAAATAAGTGACGGCAGTCTATGGGTATTAACCGTCCGTCGCATATGTGCATCACATCCAAATTAATGAAAGGTTTAGTACTATTTCTGTAGCGAACGTGTTAATTGTCGAATTTTATGACCTCTACAACATTAATATTTAAATACCATACATTATTTGAATGTCACTGAAGCAAGCCCTTCAATATTGACGATGAACAGGACTTCCATTTTGCTCTTAGCACGATAGAAGGCTCGACAGATATATAAGTTTGTATAGCTATGCTGAAAAACTCTAAAGGAAATGTCATGGGAGGAGGGTTTTGTTGGGGACTGCACGTGTCTAGCCTATTCCATTGGGCCTAGCTCAACCTTCGAGACACAATATAATTAGGCCTTAGTCAATTAGGAAGGGACGACAGGCAACGATTGTTGCCAGGCAATAGCGAGAACCATGTGAAGTTGGCCGTGTCGAAAATGGGACCTTGAAGATGTCTTCACAGTAAATATCTATAGTTAAAAATGATAGTTATATTTAAGTTCTTGGTAGTTACATAAATGTTTGTTTTAATAATGTTGGTAGAAACCCTACCAAATAGGTTGATAGCCATATGATATCAAGAGCAGCAATTTTAAAACGTTAAGTTAGCTTAGACATAACAGTGATCCACAAAGTAATTTCAAAATGTTGAATACATGTAAGTTCTTAGTAGTTCAATACATATTTCTGTTAAAAGCGGAAAAAATATTAAAAACAATTACAAACATTTAAGCTGTACCTTCACTGTAGCCCAGTGATATTTGTACATAAGTGTAATTTTAAACAAACTTGTAGCCCTGTGTTAGCTCCCGATTGAGTTTTTGAAACTCTGATTAATTATTGGTCCTATAATAGTTCCCCAGTGTTCTGTTAATTATTTTAACATAAAATGAAACTGGCAACTATAACACAGGCTTTGTGGGGGTAGTTTGATTGGAGCTGAGAGAAGAAAATTCAGGGGTTGGGAAGTATAGATTCCCAATGATACCCTAGATTCATTATATAGAATAAATAGATTAATAATTAATTTAATAGATTCATCATGTTCTCCTCTTATTCTGTTACGTTAAGACAAGTTAGGTCGAGTTTTCTTAATCCTCATTGAAGTTCTCCTCATCTAACTCTAGAGAAATCATCGCAATGTCCAGAGTGCCCCGGATATCCCAATAAAAGTGTAAATATCATTTTGTACGACATTTAATACTCATTCATTTAGTATTGGTAACGTTTAGCTCCGACAAACGGTTCTCGAGATTTTAGCCAAAAACAAAATAATATGAACTGTTTTCGCTAATTTCCACTACAGCTCACCTCATATTTATGGGGACTTTTGGTATAACCCCGAGGTACCTAGAAATACGTGTGCGAAGTTTCAAAACTTTCGGATTTTTTTGTAGGTTGGTCATTCATTTATATATTTTGACTTGACTATACACACTAAACGCGGTACAACTGCATAATATGCAGAAAGGCAAATAAAAACCTAGCAACGTGAATGAGATGCACGAGATACTCCTGCATTGTCCCTAAAACCCTGTACTACCAACTATAGTGCGTTCAAACAGTCGTGGCACCTGAGGGATTAGGAGGCCCCAAGGGTTTCCATGGGGTCTCCTAATCCCTCAGGTGCCACGGCTGTTTGAACGGAGTATAGTAAGAGTTCACCTGGAATACTACAGTGTTGTGGGGTCACCTCACCTGCGGTTTGGAAAGGCTTCAATGAATCCCACTCTCACTCCATTCGTTGGGTTGGCATTTGTAGTGTCTTCGATTACCGGAATGTAATGGCTCTGCTGATAATGATCTGTGGCTTCAAACATTAGGCATTATACAACACACACTTAGTGTTTCTGCATCAAATGGCGAATCAGGAGATCGATTGTCTACCACTTCTGGGAAAGAAGAAATTTCACGTTCCGGTAACAACGAGATACAGAGGCACTTTCACGAGGGGTTTATTATTCTAGTACCTATGATGCTATAATCATATTTAAGGAATAAACTCGAAGGTTAGGTTAGGTTTGCCCAAATCAACGTCTTGAAAGAAGTATTGGAATTTTGAATTCACAAGTCATGTGAAAATTTTTGAATTTTTTTATTAATATTGTATTGTTTTGTTATAAATGTCATTAGATAATGTGCTAAAATTATTTATCTTCAACGTTCATTATAAATTTAACCTTGTGGTTTCTTCTTGGCGGTTATCTTTTAGCGAATTTCCTTACAGAAGAAAATTTCCTACAGAAGTAGCTATTGCAGTTAGTAGGTCTCATGATAAGACTTGAGCCCGGGACCGATTTACTTTTTTATTTTGTTGTCCCCAGAGGCCAAAAACACTATTCGTTCAATTTTGATAAAATTGGTTTGATTTCGTGAACCAGCATGATCGGACGATGGAAACTGGGTTTAACGGGGAGTTTTATGGGTAATTCTTTTTCAATTTTTACCATAAAAACACAAAATTTCATAATTCTTTCCTAGACCATTAGCAAGAGTTTAAAAAGACAAATAATTAAGTATGTTTAAGTGTTTTTACGGTTATTGGTTAAGGAGAAAATTCAAAAAATTGTAAATTTAAAATTCCCATGTTATTCTTAGGGAGAATATAGTAAATTGTTGTAGTTTGCTTGTTTATGGATACATTTTGATCAAACTTGGGAAATCTATTCATTTTATAATAAGCTACTTATATTTTACTAAGAACACACTTTATTAGCCTGCCTGTAGCAGCAAACCTAGGTACTCGTTGGCCTAATGATATTAAAATATATTTATTTGTATATAGATTCAGGCAAACGGAAATTCGCTTAGTCTGGAGGTTTGCTGTGGCGAGGGTATTTTGCTAAACATCTTATTCCAATTGTTTTAGTCTAGTCCAAGAACATGGAACATTTGAATGATTATTATTAATCGTGCAATGGGTTTCCGGTCAATAATATTGCCTAAATAACCATCCGTTTGAATTAACTTCTGTGGTGCGGATCCCGAAATTTGCCAGAGAGTCACTTATAAAATAGCCGTATCAGTTTATTTTATACTCTAGCCGGGTCTATCGTCATACACATGTCCACATTAGTGTAGCTAACTTTAGAAGTACTTTCCCAGAAATCAAAAGAGGATGATTCAGTAGGTGAAAAAGAAACCTTCTCTAACCTATTTTGTTTGGTGAAGCTATACGTTTAGGATAGGCTTGGTTTAGGTTGCAATACTTCATCTATGATGTTACTTTGAAAGATTAGGTTAGGTTTGCTTCGTTTTCTTTTGCTGGCATTAGTTCTAACGACAAGGACCGCTACGTCCAAAAACGATTCTGAAACCTATTGCTTATACAAGGTTAGGTTAGGTTAGCTAGAGTTAGCTGCCTCTTGGAGTAACTGTCATGATGGGCCCGCGATCCTCACTAGCAAAACTGCCACTTATAAGATAATATAAGTTTTTCTTCAGTCTACACTGTAGTTTAAAACCACAGCAACGATAGCGTCGGCCTATTGATTTAACCGAAACTGAGAGAAGATGACTCAGGGTGAGAGAGAAGACTTGTCAGTATCACATGTTTTGTAAGATTGTGCTAAAGGTTAGGTTAGGTTAGGTTATCTTGAATCAAAATTTTGCTGAGAAACTTGTGATGGGCCTTCGATCCTCAGAAGCTGCCACTTGATTGACTATATCAGCTATGTCTCCGTTGTTATTCAGGGTAGTCCATACCTAAAGGCCAATTCAGTAGCTCTGGCCTGTTGCTGACAATTGGTCCGTAAGAGAGAGAAGAAATTAAAGGGCTTTGAAATAAAGGTTGTGTTCCTTGTTATTTTAAGTTGCGTTAGGAGGATAGATTCGCTCATATTGGATTATGTACGGAGGATCCCGCGACGGGCCCTCGCTCACCCTCGTCTATGTGATGACCGCACCAGCTCCTCTAGACGGGTCGGTTGTATTACACCTTTGGCAACGGTATCGAGTTATGACTGGTGTTTAGGGACTTATTGGTCAAAAACTGAGATAATATAAATCAGGGAGTAAGGAAAAAAGCCACAAAAGGTCGAAGGTTAGGTTAGGTTTGCGCGAATAAGCTTTCGTTAAAAGAAATTATGATGAGGAAGCGTATGTTACTCAATAGAAAATCCATCACTTTTTGGCCATATGTTTTCCAAAATGTTGAATATCCTCCTTAAGCCTCCCTTTACTGTTATGTTGTTTTGAAAATAAGGTTAGGTTTTCCCAAATTAGCTTCGTCTTGGAAAAACTGTTGCGATGGGACCCACGATTCTCTATTGAAATTAACGACTATTACAACAACACGATTTTGACACAGCTAAGTGCCTTAAATTTAAATTCAAGTAAGACGTGCTGCTGTAAAAGGAGGCAAGATGGCCATACTGAAATAAGAAGCCTCATTATTTAAGTAAAAATGTTCTATAATGAGAAATTCAAAACTGTTATTTTAAAGTGTCTCCACTTCGTTTATAATATTGATTGTTGTATTCGCTTCCTACTTTGGGAACTAGCATTCCTAATAAATTCATCTAATCCAATGCTAACTCTCATAGATAGGTGCATCACTAAACGAGCTCTTATGTTTTACCTATCAAACAATATAAACTTTACACTAAAATGATCCAAACTAATAAAATCAAATTTCAAGTATTTACTTAAATCGTCCCTACTACAGTACAGAAAAAATCAAAACACTTCAAGATTCTAAGAATGAGAATATTTATTTTTCTTTTGAGTTTTGACAAAGTTCATTTGGAATCGTCAGTTAAGTAAGGCACAAACTCTATAAATTCAAATTCAATCATCATGCTTCTACAAAAACTCAAAAATCAAAAGTTAGACAATTAATAAGTACATAAATTGATGATAATAAATAATACCTGTATGATCATAACTAAAAACTAAATGATGCAAGGTCTAAGTGTGTGGATCCACATTACGCAAGAACCACCCAATCGAAGGGGAGGAGGGCCCTGCGCAATGAAAAGTCAATACTACCCTTCTCGCAACCAACAGGGAGAATTTTTCCCCTACTAGATCCACCCCAGCTTATTTTAATCCTATCGTTGTGATCTGGTTCTATGTGACCCCAATTCTTATAGCCAATAGGAGAATTAATCCCCTACTAGATCCACCCCTATCGTTATAAACGCTATTACAGTAGTGATATCATAATGTGACTCAAATAAAACCCTTATCATCACAATATTCGTTAGATCTGTGAATAGGCGCGAATTAAATTATGCCTAATTTCCATACTGTTTATGATATTGGAAAACCAGCTATCGATTTTTACAAGAAATATGACTTGCTTTTGTATTTTCACAATCATTTATGTGCCACAAACAATTGTTTTTGTTGAAATAGTATCATTATCTTTGTATGAAATAGAAACTTTCCTCACGAATAAGCTAAGCTTGAATTTCTGAAATGTGAACTTTCTGTACAATAACTGCATTTTAAAACTTGTAAAAATATTTCTCCTGCGAAAACTCTAAGAAATGCGAGTAATTTGACTTATTGATTACTTTCGTATGAACGAAAGGAATCGTAACATAATAAGCTTCCTCAAGAGATAATAGCTTAGAGAACTACAATTGTTAACAATTCAAAGAACTCTTAAAACTTCCCCGTTTACAAAACCTCATAAAAATACAAATCCACGCAGACAGACTTTTTCATTTTATACTTGTATTTAAAACTGTCTACTTATTTTACAAATTAAATCCAAATATTACGTGAAATCGGCAATTTGGGTAAAATCGTTAAGATCCAGGTCTCATGAAGAATATAGGCACCAAACTTGGACGGTTTACTAGATCCTAAATGGGCTAGGTGACGATGTGTTTGAAGCTCGAACACTGCAAATTTTAAGATTCTTTAAAAACCCAAATTCGCGTTTCTAGACTGGCCGACTTGGCCTCACAGCCCGTAATAGTTTTAAGGGATCACTGGGCATCATCATCCTGGTTCTTTCGCTTGTTCTCGGGATTTTTTTTTTAAACATGCGCCCACCAGCTGAAAAACTATTTTTCAGGCACACCACGCTAAAAGAGGTCTGTGGTGACGGGTAAAGTGAGATTTTGATATTTTAATAATGATGAAGTGTGTTTAATAACTTTGTTTATTGAAACATTTTGACACAATCATGGCCAAATTTCTGTATTAAAATATTATTTGTATTTCTTTATAATAAGCCTAATACGCCTTAGAATTAAGAATGTATTTTCTTTTACAGGGTCGTCTGTGAAGTGATGCTGATCTCCTGCAGGAATTCATTGACTTTATAAACCAAAATGTCGTTGGCAACAGCTTGTGCTACCTGCAAACGTCCCTTTTCTTCAGCAAAAAGTGAATCTGAGCCCAATGTTCAACCTGAAAAACAGAACAGTGATGGCAAAAAACAGACATCGATTTTAAAGTATTTTGTACAGGTCAAGAAAAAAGTCAAGAAACAAGTCAAGAAACAAGAAACTCCTTTCAGGATGATTTCCTTGAGGGGCAACAAACAGGCCTTTGAAAAATTGGCTTGCATATTTAGTCCTGATAAAAAAATAAGTAGTATTACAAAAGGTCCGTCCCAGTCGCCACAGAAAAAAGGTAAGAGAAAACCCTCAATTAATGAAACGTCGATGAGTAGTAGTATTACAAAAGGTCCGTCCCAGTCGCCACAGAAAAAAGATAAGAGAAAACCCTCAATTAATGAAACGTCGATGAAAAGATGTTATGTCAAAATTTACAGACTGCCTCCAGCCTTGACAAAACTATTGCTTTCAAAGATGAATGTTCACAAAGATGACGAGCTTGCATTGGGAATTGTTTCTGGCCAAGAACCTTTTCATGGGTTTTCTTCGTCTTGTAAGTACTCGTCACTTACTCGCTATCAGAGGCTTCAGACGATTATTGATGCTGCCTGCAAAAGGAAGGCTTAATGTTTTAAACACTTAAGTTAAAATGAGTTGTATGTTTATTAATACCAACTATCATTTGTTGGTTTATTTGCAAGAAACGTAAATTAAATTGGTTGTATTTAATTTTTGCCATAGCTAAATCCAAACTGTGTTACTAACTTTTTATTCTGTTGAGTAAGCAACTTAAGGAAAAAAATTATTTCATGATTTCCTAATAAAAAAAGGTCTACCAAACAAATCTTGTATACAAATGTATAAGTTTTTAGTTGAACATGTTTAACAATATGGTAAAGCTATAATAATTTTATTATATTGTAACAGATTTATGGTTTTTCATTCATGTTGTGTTGTTATTAAACTTTTTTTTCTTTTTTTTTTTGTAGCTTGGAAATAGTTTATAACACTACACCTTGATTTTTTACCTTTTTATGAATAACATTTTTGAAAAATTATTTTAATATTATAACAAAGTTGAAAAAAAAATTAAATCAGATTTATGGTTAAGTAAATAAACAAATTGATTGTTTTAATTTTTAGAATTAATTTTCATAATTAAGTAACTTTTCTATAAAAATGTATCGTCTTTTTACCTTACATTGAATACGAACGTTTTGTTTGGTGATCGATAGTAAATATTGTGAAATGTACTAAAGATTATTGAGAACTATTTTTACAATAATCCAACAGTCAACGCATTTTCGATTACAACTTTTAATCAATTACAAAAATAATAATATGGGATATAAAAACTCGATGTTATTTTAGATAAAGCTATAATTATAAATTGTTTGTAAACAGATAAACGAAATTTCATTGTGTTCAACGGAATGGATTTAGTTGAAACTTTTCATCTGTAACTAATACATAGATGAGAAGATTCTTACCTACTTAGAATATTGAAAAACTAAAAGTCATTAGGCTATATAAAACTAATTTTTTAGAGAAACAAATAAATTTTATTCGAAAACCCATATCAAGACTCATAGTAAAAAAATTTACAAGTTTGCCTCACTGATTAAAATGAATCGACTGTTTTTATGTATATAGCTAATATTAATAACATCACGTTTTTAAAACAAATTAAAATAAAGAAATAAGGGAATAATTTTAAACTGGTTTACAATTTTAATATAAAATAAATCATAAATATTTTAATGTTCAGTAATATCTATTTTATTTGTTTATCAATCTAAAATAGGGATTGATTGTAAACGTTTGTTTGATAACACCTCAATCATGTAATATTAAGTTATTATAAGTTTCTCATTATGTTCTGCATAAAACTCGTTTTAGTTTTTTCGTCCTAATTTAAACTGCCCTTTGTTCAACTGGCATCTTCAATATTTTTGAATTATAAACAATAGGCCAACAAAGTGATTTTTACTACAATATTTGTATGTGTATTCGTTTACTTTTTCTATAAATGTGTGAGAAAGTTCCATCAACAAGATGTTTATCTTTGAAATATTTCATTTGTGTTTGGTGTGATTATTACTATTATTTGGTATTTGTAAATTAATTACTAAGGCTCTTTCGTGTATATGACATTGTGGAAATGATAAATGTGATATATTGCTGTTTCAAATAAAATATAATTATATTTACAGTTTTAATACAAAGTAATATTTTCCTCTTCCTACTCCTTCACACATTTTTTTGCAAAAACGAATAATTCAGATCACTAAATTTACAAAATAAGTCATATGAGATGACTTAATTTTATTAAAAGAATTCTTTCATCTGGTTTATCCTATGTTTCTAAAACAGTAGTAAAATATATGCATACGGAAAGTAAATAAAAGAAACGTCTTACAACACTTAAAACATATAATTACGTTTATACTGTTACTCACAAGACGGTAAATATACATAAAAGATGGTAAGTGGTGATCGATTTCGATTGGACACTCCAATAATCATCAGATGTGAATAACAGTATAAGCGTAAATATGTTTTAAGTGTTATAAGACGTTTCTTTTATTTACTTTCCGTAAATTTAATAACACCCATTTAATAACACTAACAATGCTGATCAAGAAGCCATTTAATATATTTATGTTTTGCCCTCAATAACTGATACTTTGTCTTCAAATAATAGGTTGTTTAGTTAAAACAGTATTGTAAGGAATTCCGAAATGCTAGGGCTAATTAAAACCATTAAAACATGACTACAACAATACATAAATAGTGTATTTGTTATAAAAAAATCAAGCCCAATAAGGGTAAGTTCGATAACGACTGGTTCAAGAGGTTTATGTTGCGAAGTTTTTAATTTATTTTCATACAATTAAATCAAACCATTATCTCACCATTATCAACCATTATCAAACCATTCTAGAATAATTATATCAAACATATAGCAGGGTGTCCCGTAAATGAATAGCCAAGGAAATGCTTTCATGGGTCAACAATTATCATAAAGAGGAACTCAAAGAAAGGACCCCCCCCCAAATCGCTTCGTTAAAAGGGTATCCACCATTTTGTATATTTCACATAAACCTTTTTTATCTTAGGATTTGATTTTTTTTTATCAAGAAAACATGTGTTTACCACATTTGTCACTTCTACCTTAACCTACATTCAAAGTTTCATAAAAATCGGTTTGAACAATCCAAAGATGAAAAGGTTTATGTAAAAATACAATAAGGTGGATATCCAGTTAACGAAGCGATTTTGGGGAAAATATCATTGACTTCCTCTGTATGTTGACCCTTTGAAGCATTTCCCGGAGTTTGGCTGTTTACTTAGGGGACACCATGTATACCTGGTTTGTCCGGAATGAAGTCTTTAAGGGCTACATATGTCTCCCGTCCTACACACAACAAATTATCAGAATTAGGTTAGTAATAAGCACAGTTAGGTAAAGACGTTTTTAGTGATTGATTCTTGGTATGTTTTCTACAATGTACTTAATTTCTGCAGTGCAGCTTCTTTCATACTTGACATTATTATTATTAGCTCTATGACAGGACAGTAAAATAAACATCTTATCATAAACATATACCCCAAAATGAACCCACAGCACACTATACACACACATACATACATCAACAAACTAAAATGACACAACAATGAAAGAAGAAGACAACGATTCGTCTTTGCTGGTGGTGTGGCAACAGGACTGAATATGAGCTGGTCCGATATAAATGATATCGATGATCCCCTGGGAGTACAATTCCGGTAACCCTTTACCTACTATGTTCTTACTTAATACATACTGAAAAATGTAGTAAATATTTGATAGTTTGTAATATTTATTTGAATAATATGCACTCTGTGGTTAAAATAATTGAATTTTCTCAATTCTATCGTCTATTCCAAAGGCTGTCACGGTGGGGTAGCGGATTTTTATCCCCCAGGACTGACGTCACAACATCAGTTCGATGGATTAAAGGTGGAATTAAACGTATATTTTACGGTTGTGAATTTAATCAGAACACATCAAGTTATAAAAACCTAGAGTGTACGAGCCGGAATTTTACCCCCGGACTTTTACCCCCTTCAAACAACAACATGCATTTAAAGTTGCAGTTTTTTAGTTACATTTATTTCATCACTTTGGGTCAGCTCAAAATGTACGGCCCGGATTTTTACCCCTGGCTGGATATAGAAATAAGTGAGAATGAATAATTTTCTTCTTACAGTTTTGATTTAATAGTAAACATTTTATATTAAGTAGCTTATCTTAATTTATTTGTAACCTTAAATAATCAAGCAGGTTTAAAATATTTATTTTTTACATTCGAGTTTCGGGATTCAATTTTTGGGGCCAACTGTTGGTTAATATGTATATACATATTTGTTATGGGGTTTCATTGCAGTAGTCAACATAACAATTGGTCGAATATTTTTCCTGGATGCCTGAAACTACATTTACAACAGGTATTTCAATTACCTTTCTCATTACAAACCATAAATAGCTCATTGTTTGTGCTTGAAGAAACAAAAAGGCATATTGTGTTATTGTGCAAATGAAACGAAATTCATTTATTCCACAGTGGTATAATAAATCGGTTAAGAAATATTCACCCAATTATCATTTAAATGCGATACTCAGTTTATTAGACATACATATTAGCCAACAGTTGGCCCCAAAACCCTAAACCCCAAATATCAAAATTAAAACAGCGAAACCTGTTTACTTATTTGAGATTACAAATAAATTAAGATACGATTGCTTTCAAAGGACATTCTATTGCTTTTGGACCAGATATTCAATCTTTGAACAACATAGGGACTTCTTCCTCGGAATAAATCGTAGTAATTTGGGCGAATTTCCCTTATTTATTTAATAGAATAACATTAAAAACGAATGAAAAGTTTATATGATAAACTATACACACTAAAAGTGTAGATTAGTTTAAATAAGTTTTTCTAAGCAAAACTGAAATTATTTCTATATAAAATAAATCTGTGTATTTGTTTTATATTAACACTTTCTAAACAATGTGTATACAATTATTTAGAATAACTATGCAAGGAGAACATTTTATATTTAAATTTTACAAAATGTTTAATTTTGGCTCAAATTTGAAACATAATAAACATTACATTTTTAAATGTATTCTTTTCAATGTATCTTGTACCGTCAACTTGTGGTCTGGGACCCCAGTGGGTTGGGAACCACCACTCTATAGGGAAGAAGCAACAAACTTCCCTACAAACTACAATATTTTGACAAATAGTGGTGGCATTGCAAGACCTAGAAACGGGACCGAATTACTCTTTCATTCTGATGTTATAAAAATGGCAAGTTTCAAATATGTTGGTTTGGTCAGAAAAATAACTTCATACTTTTACATGGATGGTGGGATCATTTGGGGTTCCGTTGGTGTAGTATAGTGCATTCATTTTTTTGTACAATGTTTGACAGATTGGAACGTGTAGGGAAGCTTACACAAAAATAGCACAGTTTTACGGGAGGTAAAATGCCTAGTATCTGAGTATACACGTAACTAATTAACCGTAATTTAATTTAATTACAAAGTATGCAAACTACCAATGTGGCTGATTGAATTTAAATGAATCAGCAAATAGGGATTCTCAGATAGGGATTTCAGAGTTTTTTGTGTTTTTTTGTAACTAGACACTGACAGTGTTTGGATGTTTGTACTCTTGGATCATCATAATAAATACAATTATGCAAATGCTAAATTCGCTTAGTCTGCATGTTTTCTGCGGCGGGGGATTGTTATTTTAAACATGGTTCTTAATAGTCAACATTATCGAGACTCAATGACCAATATTATAGACCTTATATACTCCTAGGCCTATTCCTACTCCTCAGTGTGGTACATACAAATATTAATACATTGCATATACTATGCATATTTTACTTTTCAAATTGTATTGCATAATTGCATAAGGAACCTTCTGCCTCTAAATCATCTCAAAAATGTTTACTTTGCACTTGTCCAGTCAATTCTAAGCTACGGGATAATCCTTTGGGGAAATAGTTACCACATCAATGATGTTCTTGTTGCCCAAAAAGAGATTATTAGAACTATATTTAACAAAGATCATAATGAACATTGTAAACCATTATTTATTAACTTTAATGCTTTGACTGTGATAAACCTTTATATTTATAATGTATTGTTATCTAGTTTTAAGTTGCATGAAACCTTTGCTCTAAGGGGTGATTTTCATTGCTTTGACACTAGGAAAAGAGAAAACCTTGACATTCCTTTTACAAGACTGGAAAAGATTAAAAGAAGCCATATTATTATGGGTAGAAAGTTGTGGAACAAACTATCGCCAAGAATAATTCAACTCCCTTACAATAGTTTCAAGAATGCAATTTATGAATGGCTTGTCAGAAACCCCCTGTATAAGATTGATGAGTTTTTTGCTCTACAACCAATGACATAACCTCAAATGATTATTTAATACCAGCCTTGCATGTATTTTCAGCCTGTCTATAGCTTATCTGCTTTTGTATGATTATTTATTTGCATGATTTGTAATAATTCTTTATTATTACTATTAGTTGCTTGAACTTGACTTGTGCCTCTACCAGCATGTATTTATATAATTTGACTGTGTCTCGTGCATTTATATAATGTCTATAGACGAATAAATATCATTTCATTTCATTTCATTTCATTTCATTGTACTTTGCTAGATGAATCTATTAGTATTGGCTTGGTCTGTCAGCCATCACGAAAAAATATAAAGTAACACAACTGTTTGTATGGAAAATGCTAAGTAACATAACATCTATTATGTATTACAACTTTATAGAAAGTAGGGGACAAAAATAAAAAAAAAACCTTTGAGTGTTAATATGCAAGGAGAAAATACAGCTCTACCTTTGATTTGGAATGAAATAACAAAATTGTATTTATTTTTGTTAAAAATGGGAAAAACTAATATTTACCCCATAAAACCCCCATTCCCATTGTCCGATCATGCTGGTTCACTAACTCGTTCGAATAAAAATGTAGGATTACACGTTTATACTAAATTTCATCGAAATCGATCATTTTTGCTCGAGTTATCGGGCTAACAGATGAATTTGAACGGATGGTGTTTTTAACCTCTAGGGACCTCAAAATGAAAAAAATAAATCGGTCCCGGGTCCAGGTCTATCCATGAGTAATACGGATTCCTACGGTAATAGCTTATTCCCTATATGGGAAATTCGCGAAAAATGTTTACTTTTTATTCAGCTACACAGCTGATAATACATAACAGATCTCCATTTAAGTAAGCAATGAATACGATTGAGGTTTGCCTCTCTGGTTCCTGGGTAATGTGAACTTTTTCTTACAGAAGGTTTTAAAACCGCATTATTCTGTTTTCTCACCCAGTAGCGAAGCAATCTCAAAACAACAAGTACCTATAACAATAGGTTATGACAAAAACATAAATATATATATATAGGTAATAACAGTAATAGCTGTATATATAATATATATATACAGGTGTTCCGTTAATAAGTGTTAAATAGAATTATCTATCAAACTACATGATAATGGCAATTTAATTATGCCTATATGAGTTACCCAACTCAAACCCTAAGAGGATAAAAGATAACTTAATTTAAAAAAATAATGGTATTTGTTATGAAAATCTTAAATTAATTAAGTTGGGTTAAAATAAAGGATATTGAAATCCGTACACAATTTACAAAAGAATGCGTCATAAACGTTGGGGTGTTGAATGAGATTCTACTTAAGTTTCAAAAGTACTACCGAAGACAAAGGGTTCGTAAAACTTTTAACAAATTGAATTATGTTACAAATGTTAATTTAATTTAATAATGTTTAAGAGCCTTATTCATAGGTAGCAGCGTTCTGCTGAAGGTATAACATATTATCAAAAACGTCCTTATTAAATAAGCTTTTAAATTATGTATAATATTCTTTAATTACTGTCATATTTCATAGTAAAATTCATGCACCATTGTGAAAAACGTGTTCCATGCTAAAAACAGATAATCTTAAGGGATTTAACCTACTATTTTAAGGCTAGCCAAGGTTGTCTAGGTACCAGGTCGTGTTTTGCCTACTGAGACAGTCAATTTTGGCAGGAAACGCCATGAGGATATATCTACGATATAATCCCACGTTTTCCTTGCCACCGGGTACGTACCCAAGAGTATTCTCTAATCTTCCAAACTCGGATAGTCTTAATACTTAATCAGCTGTGAATTTTGTAATTCTTGAAAATCCTAGTGAAGTTCAGTGCTATCTCGAACCATTTGAACCAGGGGTGCTTCATTTTGGCTGGAAATTATACTGAAATCAGATGATTCTTGTATGAGCTGAACATTTTGTCAAAATCGAAAAGTCTCATTGCCTACAGACTTCCTTAATGTTTTTGGTTTTTGTTACGGCCCACACCAAATTATTGAGAACCAATTTCTATAGAGCCTGTGCTTTATATTTTTACCACGTCCGTCCGTCCCATTAATCACTAAAGGGTGTTCATAAATGATTCATCGGGTTTTACAACATTGTATGGACTTAATACTGAAAAAATATGGATGGAAACTACGTCAATAGAGAAAAAAGTAATTAAATTTATCTTAGATACTCTTATAAGTGCTTGATATGCCATACATTAATATTTTTTTATGAATCGATGTTTTACATTGCCCCATACACCGACCAGCATCAAATGGCTGATTGAATCTATGGCGATGCGAACTCGTTCACGTAGCTCTGAAGATATAGGATATTTGTTGTTATACACCTTGTCGTTGTTTTAGCCCCAAGGAAAAAACGGCTGCATATCTCACGTTGCACATGTATCAAAGATAGACTCGAGTCATAAATGAATAACAAAAGATCTTCTCTTTAACTGCAATAATTTTAAATCAGATGTAAGCAAACCCCAGGGAGTTGGAGGAATGAATATTGAACATAATGATTATAAAAAGAAAACACAATCTTTTATCACATGTCAAATAACTAACGTGGAATAAGAAATAAGAGAAATACATGACATTAAAACCTTATGAATCATTAATAAACACCCCGTATTTTCAAACATGTATCTTACAGAATGTTAATTTGTAATCATCAGATGAATTGGAGCCCTAAAAAAACTGTATTATGTATGTTTTTTAACCTTCCATAACCACCAGAAAGTATAGGAAAGAGTGGAAATTTGTATTTAGTGTGTTAGTTCGGGAACGAAAACGCGGTCCGGTCGCTGACTGTGTTTAAACACGTTAAACTGTAGTTTAGAGCTTTAATTATGAATGTGAAGAGCAAAGTGATAAATATTCCGTTGATCGAAGAGATAGAAGACGGGGGAATTCTGGACCTAGGACAAAGTTAGTGAATCTTGATTGTGTACGCATATATTGTTTTTACCAAGAGAAGTGAGGAAGAATATTTTAAAAGACTTATCCAAAACCACTTGAACGTTGACGAGAAGCTGTTTAGTGTTTTTTGACTTACAAAGAAACAGTCATACTAAACTAACATGGTACTGTATAGTAGTATGACATTTTTAATTAGAATAACACGTTTAAGTTTATTTTTTCAGTTTGTTTTTTCTTTAAAATAAAATTAAAATATAAGCCTCATATGCACTGGCAATCATTCAACACGAAAAATGTTCGCCAATCAGTAAATATAAGCTTGAGAGCACGGGGATAACACAAGCACAACACTGCAATAGACGCAATAGATGCTGGCCATCAGCGATTTCGTCTGCTCTGCTATTGCAGTTATAGAGATGGTTTATTTGTATGAAATAATATGACCACTATATGAACGGAATATTATATAGTTTTATTTACAAACGAATGAAGAAGTTGACACCACACAGTGTTGTGCTTGTGTTCTACCGTTTGCCGGAGCTTCCCGTGCTCTTAAGCTTATATTTACTGTATGGCCATGGCAAAGATTTTCGTGTTGAGTTATTGCCAGGCTTCAATTTCGATTTTATTTTAAAGGAAAACAAGACTTAATCGTGTTTAAAAAGTTGTATAGTTCAGATCCAAGCCTTTAAAATTACATTTTTTAAATCCTTGGCTATAAACTACCTTAGCTAACTTTATATCTCTTGTTATTGAGAGAGAGAGAGAAAAAAATTCTTTATTTACAACAATTATTTTGCAGCATTACATAAGGGAAATAAAAAAATATCACATAGGGCACAATGACCTGTGCGTGATAGAGATTATTGGGACATGGAGTGCATTTGCATGGATGTTTTGATGTACTCTTCTTCTAGCAAGTCGCAAACAAGATAAACTCTTTCTTTATAAATCTAAAAAAAATCAATAAACAGCCTCTCGTCTGCATTCAAGTGGTTTTGAAAGAGTATTTTAAAATATCCTTCCTCACTTCTCTGGGTAAAATGGGAAAAGTGGGGTAAAATCCGTACACAATCGAGGTTCACTTACTAGGTCCAGATTCTTAGCAACCAAGCACTGCAACCATACTGTGAATCTGTCTAGGCCCCAACCCTTCTTTTTAACCACAGAAATATACAAGATCTTTCAATGACTGAATTTTAATTTTCAAGTTTTAGAGGGAGTGTTACATTGTCAAGAGATGATTTTAATGTTTTTTGTGTGCCTAACATGAACCGTCTGGAAAATAAATTGCAATTTTAGATTTTGATTTTGATAAAAAGTTGTGGTTCTGACCATCCCTGATGCCCATTATAAGGACAATGAACCGATGAACCTGAACCAAAATCTGAGGTAAAATATGCAATAGTTGAGTATAAGAGGGGTAGGTCCTCTGGGTAAGAGATTTTCGTATGCAAATTCATAATGAAGTAAAGTCGTCCTGTTTCTTCTGGTTTCAGTGTAAAGTCATGTGTCTCCACTTTCCAGTATGCCTTTAAACCTGGGGTTTTTATTGTTAAAAATAAAAAATTCAATTTTCGTGTGACTGTGTCAATATCCTGCTCTAGACACCATAGAAAAGACTAACTCGTCCATAAAATTTTTTGTTGGTTTGGCGGGATTGAATTCTAGTTTTCCTTGTCTGCTGACTTGAAAAATGAAAATATTATTTCCAATAAAATTAAGTTGTATGTTATTTAAGGTGTATTTCTATATAGACCATAAAAATATATCTAATAAGGCATTTTGACCAAGACCACACTAAAAAAAAACAGGCCGTAATGCTCGTCTAGGCATGACGTCACGATAGAAGGACGGCAATGACGTAATGTTTGCCGTTTGATATCAGCTGCTTGTTTTATTCTTTTCATCAAAAACAAAAAATGCAACCTTAATTACGTCATTGCCGTCTTCTATCTATTTCTTCCTGAAACAAAAAATACAATATAATACAACTTTCCTAAAAATAATAAAATAAAACTTTCCTAAAGTTTCTTAATATATTTTTAATTAAACATGCAAGCTTTGACAAATTGTGCTGTCAAATTGATATCAGCGAATCTAACAGGCAGTCCTAGGGTTGGACCTAACAACTAAGAAAATTTAATTACAAAAGTGCTTGTACGTTAAAATTGATTTGTTAAAATTTTAAAATGTCCACTTTAATAAATAAAATAAATAAATAAAAATGCCTTTATTGAATAAGCGTTTCTCAGTACAACTGCTTTTCAGAACAACTCTCGTCAACTTTTTCTCTGTGTTTTCTTTTGTAGAAAAGGTTTATTAGACCTAATGTAGGATCTACATATGTTTGGTTTGTTTTAGCGAATTTCCCATATAGGGAATAAGCTATTACCGTAGTACTCATGGTAAGACCTGGACGCGGGACCGATTTTTTTTTCGTTTTGAGGTCCCTAGAGGCCAAAAAACACCATCCGTTCAAATTCATATATATATATTTATATATTTATATATATATATATGTGTGTCCGTCAGCACGATAACTCGAGCAAAAATGATCCGATTTTGATGAAATTTGGTACAAACGTGTAAACGTACGTTTATTCGAACGAGTTCGCGATCCAGGCATGATCGGACCATGGGAACGGGGGTTTACGGGGGGTTTTATGGGGTAAAAATAGGTTTTTCCCATTTTTGACCCAGAAAAACATAAAATTTAGCAATTTCTTTCCAAACCATTTTGTAGAGCTTAAAAAAAACAAATAACTTAGTATATTGAAGCGTTATTATGCGCCTAATTGTTACGGAGAAAATTCCAAAAAATTGTAAATTTAAAATTCCCATGTTATTCTTATGGAGAATAAGTAAACTGTTGTAGTTTGCTTGTTTGTGAACATATTTTGATCAAATTTGGAAAATGTTTTTACAAATTTATGTTTTGTGACATAAATGTTTTTTTTATGTCACCTTTAAAAAAACAGTTTTACCCTCCCTGATGCAGCAAACCTAAGTACTTGTTTAAACTAACTCTATTTAAATCAAGAATAAATGTTATATTTTTATGTAGACATTTCAGTGTAAATCCAATCAGTCAAATGGAAATTCGCTTAGTCTGCAGGTTTGCTGCGGCGGGGGGTATTGTATGCATATATTGTAACCAAGCCCGAAATAATTGTAACTAACCAAAAGTTTAATTATTTTTTTCTTTGTAACCGTTAGACGTACTACCATGCTTCAAAGTACTTAATTATTTGTGTTTTTGAGCTCTGTTTTTGAACCGAATTATAAAATAATGAAAAAGTTAATCATTTGAATGTTTAAAATCCAACAATCAAAATCAGCTGGTTTTGTAAATAAAGTTTAACAACCAGCTGATCAGAAGTCAGCTGATTAAAGATAAAAAGAAAAATAACATATACTGTTATTACATTTGGTTCAATGTTTAGATTCCCAAAACTCTGACTTTGAGGGCAGTTTTGACCTAATCTTTCGAGCTTTTAATGCAGTAATAACCTTAATGGTCACATCATTTTAAAGTGCATGATATGAGAAAGTTTTTTACGTAATTTGACAAAACATTACAATACACACCACTTTGAAGTTGTAAAGAAGCAATTTAAAAACTTCTTTATTTATGTAATGTGAGACACACTACAGTGTAAATATGGTTGTATGTTAAAGGTGTTGCAATTATTTTGTAGGGAATTTAACGCTCTTTTAATTGTAGGTTCGTGTTGTTATAATGCTGTACGTGTAATGGTTTGATTTCTATGCTCGTGTTAATGAAGCTACTACAGGTAATTTTAAAAATACACATAATCGGCCATTGCAGCTTCATGGGTGTTGTTTGCCTTTTTTGTTCCTTTTAGTGAGTAAAATAACAGGTAAAAATTAACGCACTTAGTAGTAGCTCGCCCTGTATATGAATTTGGAAGGATATTTCTTTTGGCCTCTGTGACCTCAAATTGGAAAAGTAATTCAGTTGGCTAAGTCTCACCATGAGAGTTAGTGAACTATCATGATAGGACTATGAGACGAGATTTTATGAGGATGATTTTTTTAAATTTTTTTTTTATTTTTGATCCAAAGAACCTTCTGTTAGCACGATAGCTCAAGCAAAAATGATCTAATTTAGATGATATTTGATATAAACATACATTTATTCGAACGAGTTCGTAAACCAGCATGATCGTACTATGGGAACGGAAGCTTAGAGAGGGTTTTATGGGGTTTTAATACTTTAGTATTCTTTAATAATTGCCTAATCATAACCTATACGATTAAGACATAAGTAGCCGGTCTGATACTAAAGTTAAACTGACTAACAACGCACTATGATGTTCAACGTACCTTGGCATAACGTAGACTGAGACTTCCTCGTCGTTCGTCTCCTCTGTGGGGTTGGACTTTGTACTATTTGTACTTTGACCTTAGGCCCTATTGTATTTAACTTAAACTGGCTTCTTGATCATTCTAATAATGTGACTAAAATATTCTTCACTTTATAACAAGGGTGAACATTTCTTTTTCTTATTTTTTAACCTAAATTTATTAAATTTTGCAATTTCTTTCTGAACCATTTTGCAGATCTTAATACAAAAATAATTTTGTATATGGAAGCGTTGTTATGCGGTATCGGAGAAAATAAAAAACAAATTTTAACTAAAAATGTTAATGTTATTTTTATGAAGAATAGGAAACTGGTGTAGTTTGCTTGTTTATGAATATATTTTAATCAAATGTGGAAAATTTATTTATTTCATACTCAACTACCTATTAGAATTTCACTAAAAACACTCGATTACCTTTCCTGTATTAGCAAACCTATGTACCTACTCGTTAAACTAATGCAATTTAACTAATGCATTTTGCAGATATTAAAGTGAAAATAAAAACAGGCTAATATAAATTCGCTCAGTTTGCTGGTTTGGTGCGGCAGGGGTATTGGTATTAGGAGAGCGTTGAGAGAGGCTACAGTTGAGGTCCGGGGTACAGTTGTCGCAGCTAGTCTGGGCGCGCGGCCGTGCTGTTGCGGAGGGTGTAGAGGGGAGTGTTTATTGCTCATTTCCAAAAACATCTAGTCCTAGTCCACACGGCTCTCTGGGGTTGTACAGTGCTTAGTGCTGAGCTTCATGGCTTTGGCAAGAGGGACGGTTAGTACACAAGGGTGCGCGCGCAGACTAACTGCGACTACTGTACAATGGGGCGCACGAAAAGAGAGAGGCCCTTCACACCATGGAAAAAGATTACGAAGAGAAAGGCTCCTTGGCGTAATGAAAATATCAAGCGTTTGTCTAAAAAGAAAATAGACTGCAAAATCGCTATTGGAAAGATAGTAGGTATTAGAATTGGTAAAGATATAAGAGGGTTAGAAACAGGTTAGATAATCTAATCTCTGGAGTGCAAAGGAGACATATCTTTATGAAAACCTATCAATTTCAAAAGATTTAAAAGAATTTTGGACGTGTCTGAGATGTGAAAAGTAAGAGTAAGGGTAAAAACACAGTGGAGCAGGGCAGGTAGCTGGTAGCCTTACTCGCTTACTGCTGGTTACCTGGAGGGTAGCTGGGACATACACACAGTGGCGCTCAGTACAGTCGCTTGTCAGCCGCCGATACTAATATTATCACTTATAATATTAGTGGTACAGGATAAACTTTTGTTTGAATCCTAGTTCATTCGCTATTTCATTCTACAGATCGTCGAGTACGTGACGTTTGTGGTAGTCCGGATGGGCTTGTTTCCACAATGGCACACGGATAATAACCTCTGATATTAATTTGTCTACGTCCATTATTTTATTTCATGTAAGCAAAACAACTTCCAAATAAATCAACTAAAACAAACAACACAACGTATACAAAGAATGTGCAGTGAAAGGTCCCGCGTGGAACTTGCGAACTCGAGAACACGTGGCTGTCAAGTTCTGCTATTTGCGCATGCCCCAGTCGAGCCTTCCCCGCTTGAAGCTCCCAAACAATCGACTTGGCAATTCTTCTAGCTTGCCGCCTAGCTTACTGCTCTACCCTCTCGGCTACCTGCTAGGCGCGACTATGTGCGTACCCATAACATCGCGTGCTTTAATTCTACATCGCAGTAAGCGATCAAGCGACCCGCTAGGCTACCAGCAACCTGCCCTGATCCACTGTGTTTTTACCCTAAGGCATAGTAAGGCTCCAAGAGTAACTCGAGCATTCCACATTACCTACAAGCTGATGAGATCAACAAATACTTTGTTAACATGGGAGCTGAGTCCGGTATTGATAAACAGCTTTGGGAATATTTTATTGATCGAGATGCCTTAACTAATACAGTAACTTCAATTGTAGAAATGACAGTGAAAGAGTGAAGAGGTTATAGACGTAATGAATTAAATAAAACTAAAAACATTGGGCAGTCATGATATTTCAATTGAAATGATAAAAACTGGCAGCCATTATTATGCGATAAAATCAATTACCCATCTGTTAAACCTATCAATAGACACTGGACAGTTTCCTGAAGAATGAGTATCATCTGGCCGCTACCCAAACTTACAGAAGCAAGGAAAGTAGAAGACCTAAGGCCAATCTCAATATTACCAGCTATGTCAAAGATATAGAAGATTGCTAATCCCCAAATAGTGAGCAACATAAATTCGCAAAATATATTACCTAAACTTCAGTCTAGCTTTAGACCTAACCACAGAACGTGTACAGCTCTGACAATCTTATTTAGTGATTTGATTGACCCCAAAGACAAGGGTAAATACGAGTATAGTTCTCTCGTAATGCTATATTATTCTAAGGCCTTTGATTCAATGAACCATTAAAAGCTTTTGGCTAAAATGAAATATTATGGCTTATACGAGAATATTTCTAAATGGATAGGGTCATACTTAGACTCCAGGCTTCAAGTGACGCAGTTAGAGAGTGAAACATCAACCCCGCTTGTCAAAAACCAAGGAATTCCTCAAGGCAGCTGTCTTGAGCCTGTTCTGTTCAATTTGTACACGGCAGACCTAGCTGTGTACAACATTGTACACTTTATCTTTATGCCAATGACTCACAACTTCACTTATCTTATGAGCTATCCCAGATGCGAGATCCACTCAATTTAATAAACTCTGATCTAGAAAAAATCCTATGGTGGTCAGAGGCAAATGGGCTGAAACTCAATACAGGCAAGTGTACTGTGATGTATACGGCGCCACGTGACTTGGTGCAGTCCCTCAGCGAGACAGGAGTGAGTGTTGTGCTCAACGGTGAGTCCTTGACCTTGTGTGACAAGTCAAAGACTCTTGGCGTTGTGCTCTTAGATTTTCTTGTTTCTGTTATTGTTTCTATTTATTTGTTTCTTAGTTAGTTATTGTTACTTACTATATAACGAGAGTTGCTCTGAAACGCTGTTGTACTAAGAACCATTTGATCAATAAAGGCATTTTTTTATTATTTATTTATTTTATAAGCTTATATTTTTTATATCCGAATACGGACTCACGCCATCATTATGAGGTGCTTCGTCTTTTACAGAAAACATTATGGAATAGTAGTTTACGCAACGGACACTTAAAGATACATCTATAGTTATGTTTAATTTTGTTTTTGTTTATTGAAGAATATGCAAATATTATGAATATTATGCGTTGCAGTAGGAAAACCAAACTCAGCACATATTTACAACATAAGAGATTGCACTTTTTCATCAAAGATACAACTTTGCCCCAGTTTTTCAAATCTAAACACCTATCAGACCCCTCATGTTAAAGGGTTAATCAAGAGAAATTGAATGGCGCAAACCAGAGGTCAATATCACACCTCTAATCGAAATGACAGCCATTTTAATTTAAGATGAGCAAGCAAGATAAAGTCTGGACACCCCCAGTTAACTTTATATTGTGTGGCAGTGGGAAAACCAAACTCGGCACATGTTTACTACATTTAAAAATGCATTTTTTCATTTAAGTTAGAGCTTTTACAGTCCCAAATTTTCAAATATAAACACCTGTCATGTGACCCCTCATTTTAAAGGGTTTCTCAAGACAAATTAAATGGCGCAAACTAGAGGTCAATATCGCACCCCTAATAAAGATGGCAGTCATTTTTAAATATCCCCTATTAACTTTTAGCGAATTTATAGGGAAGTAGCTATTACCGTAGGTGGCACAGTAAGACCTAGACCCGGGACCGATTTACTTTTTCATTTTGATGTCCCCAGAGGCCAAAAACACCATTCGTTCAAATTTTTATATATGTATATATATACGACTGTGAACGCGATAACTTGAGTAATTTTTGTCCGATTTTGATGAAATTTGGTTTAAAGGTGTAAAGCGGGATAAACTTTAATGAGTTCGCGAACCAGCACGATCGGACCATGGGAACGGGGCTTTACGGGGGGTTTTATGGGGTAAAAATTGGTTTTTCTCACTTTTGACCCTCAAAACACAAAATTTCCGGATTTCTCTTTAGACCTTTTTAAAGAGCTTAAAAAAAAACAAATAATTTAGTATGTAAAAGTTATTCTTATGGAGAATATTGTCAAATGTTGTAGTTTGCTTGTTTATGGATATATTTTGATCAAACTTGGCAAATTTATTTATTTTGTACTAAGCTATCAATATTTTACTCAAAAACACACTTTATTAGTTTCCTTGTAGCAGCAAACCTAGGTACTCGTTAAACCTAATGTTATTAAAATATATTTAACTGAAAATCAATTCAGACAAATGGAAATTCGCTTAGTCGGCCGGTTTGCTGCGGCGGGGGTATTTAACAGGTTATAGCAGGAAACCTAAACTCAGCATACCTTTATAAAAAAAGAGAATTCGCCTTTTGGTCAGTATTAAAATATTACATTTTTAAAGTTAACTGGGTATGTCCAGACTTAAACTTGCTTGCTCATCTTAAAAATCTTTTAAATAATTAAAATGGCTGCCATTTTGATTAGGATTGCGATATTGACCTCTAGTTTGTGCCATTCAATTTCCTTTAATCCTTTAAAATGAGGGGTTACATGATAGGTGTTTACATTTGAAAATTTGGGGCTACCCCCAAAATACCCAGTTTTGGGGACTGGGGCAAAGTTGTAACTTTGATCAAAAAGTGCAATTTCTTATGTTGTAAATATGTGCCAAGTTTGGTTATCCTACTGCAACGTGTTAAAAAGTTAACTGGGGGGTTCCAGACTTTTGCCTAACCCTATAGTTATTACAAAATCAAAGTGAAAAAATAATAGCAATTCTATATTTTAGGTCCAGTTATGAATTGGCAAAACTCACAAGACTTTTGAGACGCTATTAATGATTTTAGTGAAAAGAATGTTAAGAAAGCTATGATTATATAGACCATAGACCATCAAACATCAAAGTGAGGTTTTTGTTATCTATGGTAGTACCATGAAGGCTAGTATCAATGAGCAAGGTGAACATGGACAACCTACTAATTAACAGCAGCATAAAAACTATTGTGAGTAAAAATTTTAAAATGCATAGAAATGTTAACAATAAACCTACCAATAAGCCATACAAATTTAAGAAAGATTGGCTCAGTGGTTTGTTTACAATTAAATTTTAAACTTCAGTGTTAGTGCAGAGTTTCTTAAAAACCAGTACTTTTTAGGATTTTTCAACTATATAACTTTTTCTGGTAAAAGGAAATTTTTTAATTGTTACCACGTAAAATGTATTTAAACCAGCTTATATTTAATTTTTGTTTCAACAAAATCGGATAATTCATCTCAGAGATATTAAGGCTCAAACTCGAGTCCACATATTTATTTCCCCGACAGTAATGCGGCTATGAGTCTATGAGTGGGAAACATTTGTAAAAAATGCTAAAAAACAAGATCACCTTTTGAAAAATAATAGAATATTTACAATAAATGTTGATTATATCGAACTGTTATGTACATTTTGAGTATTACCATTAGTTGCATAATCTTTGAGTTGACTCTTTTAAACTCATCTGATATTATGACTGTTATTTGTTATTAAATAACTCTTGTAATACTTTGCAGTTACTCAATTTCGAGCAACATAAAATATACACTAGTCAGAGTATTAAACGCGCCAAAAAAAATTGTAATTATTTAGCTCCCAAGTTAGTCATAATCTTATTATTTTTAAAACTTGAATTTCATTTCTAGTCAGTACAAGAAATCAAACACTAAATGGAAATTTACTTTCAGTAGCTTAAAATAAAAGTGGATGATTTTAGTTATGATAGTTAAATTTACATTTGCAATAATTTTGCAAATACGTAGCTTTTTGGGGTTTGATAGGCTCAATAATTAGTCCTTACTTATATTGAAAAAAATGTTAATGGTTGAAAAATTGCCATGTACCATAGCATATACGTGAACATAGTGGAAGGGGCCCGAATTCGATTCTAGTTACAGGGCCCATAATCGAATGTGGAGGCTATGAACATACCTGAATATTCGTTATCAGAAACAAAATTGACAACAAAGCGCCATGAGGACAGCGGAAGCCACATTAAGCCTTCTCCAAAATCCATTGCTCCTGTGTCAATCCAAGAAAATTTTTATGTTATTCACTCTTGACAATCCCATAATAGTTTTAGGTGATAAAATCTTTAGTTATCAATGTAAAGTTTTGATTTGATTTGTAAGGGTAAGTTAATTTCTTTTCCTACAGTTACCTAACAATGTACATGTTCTCTCACTGATTTGAGAAAGCAAAGTGGCCAATTCGCTCATCAGTGAGACAATGTTAACATTGTCTCACTCTAATTACTTTGTCTCACTCCAGATTTGCAACGTGAAGGCACGGAATAGTGAGCGCGTAACATGCAGGCAATGTCGTATGCGCGCGAAA
The DNA here is from genome assembly GCF_028750875.1 of Macrosteles quadrilineatus. Lineage (NCBI taxonomy): Eukaryota > Metazoa > Arthropoda > Insecta > Hemiptera > Cicadellidae > Macrosteles > Macrosteles quadrilineatus. The sequence goes on from NW_026542600.1 coordinate 14,135,423, forward strand.
TACGTTGGCAGCACTGGCTGTAAATCAGCTGGTCAGCTGTTGTACTGTTGTATTGCAGGGCCGGATTTAGCATTTTGGCGCCCCTAGGCCCAAATGATTTTCCGCCCCCTAGTCTGGTCACAGTAATTTCCTTCAAATCTTTATTTAAAACTATATCGTGTCCCTAGGCCTAAGATAATTGCTTGAATACCACTCCTCGTCAGAATTTTATCATTGCAAGTTACTGTGTTTGAAGAATTGACTTGTTTAGCCTTAACAATATGGCGTCTTAAACACATTTTTTTATCAATTTTGTGCTTTTAGTAAATGCTCACGTTTGTGGGACTGAAACAAAACAACTCAACCCTCCGATCATTCCTGCAAAAAATCATGGCCATTGATTCCAATTTTAGGCCCAAAGCATGAAATCCATACAGTACGTGTACCATAGATTAAACATACTCCTTTAGTAGATTTGTCATCATTATGGATTAGCTGAAAACAATTATTGTTATTTAAACCTATTTTATATATAAAAAAACTATTTAATCATAAACCATAGGTCGTCTCCTGGTTATATTACAATAAATTAAAACACACATCATAGAACTAACCCTAAAATTATAGAAACAAAAGTAAGTCAAAACCAACGTCCAGTGTCACCAACATGAACTAGACGTGAAAAAATTTGAATTTACAATGTGATAAGAAGTTGACTTGAGTTATGTGGTTACATTTAATCTATGGTGGTACCGCATCTAGGTTATATTTCCAAAGCAAAACAGAGCAACATTCCGGCCAACCATAACGATCCTTAGGTTTGAGGAGAAAATGAAAGCATTAATGGTGCTTTGGAGGGTATTGCATTTTTCTAAAACCTATTGCAAACTGAGATTTATATTTTTTCGTTAATTTTAAAGATAAATTCATCATTTTTAAATATTCAACACAACGTATTATATATTTTAACTTGATCCTGCAGATTGTTGTAAATTAATCAAAAGATTAGTTAATAACTTTTGTTTTGTGAGTGAGGGTGGTAACAATGTCTAGCACGCTACGCATGCGCCCCTTAATCACTCTGATCAGTAGTAGAGTAGTACCGAGCCCGAGCCAGAATAGTGGCAGCAGTAGTTATATATCGATGAGTGGCAGTGCAGTGGCAATACGATGCGTACCGATCGGGCGCTCGTCAACATCCTACTCCCGTATATCCAATGTTTGTTACCAATGTTGTAACGAAATTGATGCGTAATTCTGAAAAATATTTTACATTTTCTAACAATTATTTCTACCTTTTAACTTCAGAATCAGAATGCTTTACTAGCCAGGGTTTTTTTTATCAACCATGACTATTTATTTTTATTTTTAGATATAAAAAAATCCTCTCGGCCTTGCGCCCTCTGGGAGCTCGCGCCCATAGGCCCGGGCCTACCGGGCCTATTGGGAAATCCGGCCCTGAGTAAGGGTTTCTCTCGAGTGAGTCAATTGCTCACTTTTCTCACTAGTTGCACAAATAACTATTTTTACACTTCTGTATTGTTATATAATTTGTGTTTTTCACTTATTAAAAGTAAATTTTATATTTTCATAGTCCACAACTCTGTACATGTATATGTTGTTTGTATATTTGTTGTTCCTGTCCTGGGGGAAGAGTGGACCTTTGGTCTAACTCAGGGCAGGTTAAATAAAGAATTTGTCATTTGTCTTGTACTCAACTGAAATTATTTGTTCAGTTAACAGGTTAAGGGATTTGATTCATAAGAGCTTTTAATGTCTTAAAGCAAGGCTGTAGCCAGGAAAACAATTAGGGAAAAGAGAACCATCACCATCAATATGAGTAATGATGAAGTTTTACAACACCCAAGTAATCTAAATAATACATACTGTATGTGCAAAACACAAAAGTGAAAAAAAATATTGCACCATTTCTTGCAATTAGCAAGAAAAATATTTTGCTATTTCTTGCCCTCTAAGCATAGTATTAATTTAATTTTCAACCCCCTTTTAAAAAGTATATATTTGTAAAACAGTATCACAAAAATAATTTTTTAACTAATTAAAAAGGAATGAAATCTGTTTATTTCTCACTCACTGTGTAATCTCACTATAAAAAAGAAATAGTAAAAATGAATGAAATCATAAAAATAGGAGTCGGACTAAACACATGACACAACTTTCACAATATATTGCAGTACACTTTTGTTGTTGATATTTTGAAATGATTTGATTATAATTAAAATTATTTTAAATCACTCAATTGTTTCAAACTGTAATATGAAGAAACTCTTGTTTTCGTAACCCAAGGATGACGATTTTCCGACCACAACAAGGTTGAAAATGAACCAATCCAAAAAATTGGAATTGTTTAACAGTAAAACAGGTATTTATTTTTTACATATTACAATACAATAAATAGTATAATACAATAAATATTACAATACAATACATATTACATCCTTTTAAACATGTAAACTTGAAAAAGATGCTACAAAATGTATAAAATCTTTTATTTCATGTAATCCTATTAAAGTTCATTGTGACTCCCTTAAAGATACTTAGAAGCTCCAACACTTTAAACAGTTTCAATCTCTTTTTATTTTACCATGTTTATTATTTCATGTGAAAAAAATCCTCAAATCCACTTTGAAATACTGTATTGATGTATTGATTCACATAAAAACAAGATCATCACACTTTGAGGTTAGCTCACAGAGAAGTAATATAAATTAATATTACTTTGAGGTTAGCTGCAAGAAAGGACCATTATATCTTAAGTTACTGTGAATAAAGAAAGTTTGTAATTTAATTTGATTTAATTTAATTTTGCTGTATAAATTACTTCTTTTGTTTTTTTACATTACTGTCTTGAGGATGAAGAATACAATAACAGTGTTAGTCTAAAATATTTATCTAAACTTTTTATTGCAACATATTTTTCAATATTTATTAAAAATTGATCACTATTTGGGTTTACTGAAAATATAGAAATAGTGAATTCTCTAAGCATTACTTAGATGCAGTTAGAATTTAAGAGGATGCCTGTGAATGTAGAATTAACATACTTCTTGGAACAGTTAATTACACAGCAACAATTAAATAACAACAATTTTTTTAATACATTTATTACCCAGCTGAATAAGTTACTTTTACTCCAAGAGAAAAAGAATCAGCTAAAGTTGAGATATCGGCTGGGCATTTTTCTCACTTTGGTTAACCCACAGTAACAGCTGTACTTTTTATATAATAGAAATACAACATAAGAAATTAATGTCAAATAACAATATATAGTGTTACATATACATCGCACATATAATATACCTAGTAACTTGCACATATATCTAAGTATTGTATGTGATTAGATATACATTGCTGAATCTAAATATTAGTAACATCATCTTTTATTTTTTAAGAACTATTTTCCTTTTTTCTTTTGTTGGATTCGCTTTCCCTGTAAACAATAAAAACTGGCATTAAAAACTTACACTTATAATGCATACAGTAATTATTAAGAGACATATACAAATAAGTATTTTTTTGTTACCTACTCAAAAAATCAATACATCACCATTCAGAAATTCCCTATCCGAACCATATAGGGGGGGGGGGGGGCTGTCTATCATTTTATATAATGTTGAGTGTTTGGAAAGGAGAAAAAGTTAACCATAGATTTATGAAAAATTATTAAAAAAACAAAAATCAACAAAAGTATGATTAACATGAAAGAAATAATATGATTAAATGAAATACAGAATCGTAGGTATGGTTAGAATATCAAATAATAAACATTCCCTCTGAAATAAAAAAAAATAATAAGGAACAAAACCACGACCTTGACCTTTATTTAAACAATTCGAGTGGGAGTATCGATCAACTTTCAGTACCTTTATGTTAAAAGTTTTGTATTAAAGTAGGCTGAATTCAGAACCTACATATTTGTAGTTAAAATTTATTCCTTGGGCTCATTTTTCAAGACTTGAATGAAATAATTTACTGAAAGACAATATGTTTTCATAAATATTTATTCACAAAATTTTAGCTTTTATCGACGGTTGTGTCAATAATAATTAAAAGTAGCTAAGTATTCAAAATTTATTTTACAATATATGAACTAATTCTCAATACACTGCATTTCTGGCAAATGAAAGAGTTGATTTATGTCCGATTCTCTTTTGAGGACTCAATGTCGATGTCACCATGTAATATACCTGATGTGTGTTCAAAGCACAATGCTTAATGACGTATTTAGGAAATCAAATTAATGTAATGAATTACTATACAATGTTTCACAAATAATTTATTCCATTTGTCAGTATCATTGAGTATACACATGTATTTTTTGGCATAAAACCAATGATTTACTTTCAATGTAAAACACATACTCTTTTAGCTTTTGTCATGTACTGTACACAATAAATTCCAAATAAATCTAAAACTCATAGATAACTATCATATGGTTGGTAACAATGCATATAAGCTGATTGGAGATTAAGTAAAATACCCCCGCCGCAGCAAACCTGCCGACTAAGCGAATTTCCATTTGTCTGAATTGATTTTAAATTAAATAACTAGGTTATACGAGTACCTAGGTTTGCTGCTACAAGGAAACTAATAATGTGTGTTTTTTAGTGAATTTCCCATATAGGGAATAAGCTATTACCGTAGGTCTCATGGTAAGACCTGGACCCGGGACAGATTTAGTTTTTCGTTTTGAGGTCCCCAGAGGCCAAAAACACCATCCGTTCAAATTCATATATATATATATATATATATTTATATATGTGTCCGTTAGCGCGATAACTCGAGCAAAAATCATCCGATTTTGATGAAATTTCGTATAAACCTGTAAACCTACATTTATTCGAACGAGTTTGCGAACCAGCATGATCGGACTATGGGAACAGGGGTTTATGGGGGGTTTTATGGGGTAAAAATGGGTTTTCTAATTTTTCACCCTAAAAACATAAAATTTTGCAATATCTTTCTAAACCATTTTGAAGAGTTCAAAAAAACAAATAATTTAGTATATTGAAGCATTGTTGCATGCCTAACGGTTACGGAAAAATCGCAAAATAATGTAAATTTAAAATTACCATGTTATTCTTATGGAGAATAAATACAGTGTTGTAGCTTGCTTGTGTATGGACATATATTAATGACATTTTGAAATTTTGTTTACATCATACTGAGCTATTAATATTTCAATAAAAACCCTATTTTCTTCCCTGTGGCAGCAAACCTAAGTACTCATTAATATTAATGATGTTTAAATAGGAAATAAATCTGACAATTTTAAGGGAATAATTTAGTGGAATTCCAGCTGTGTATATGGAAATTCGCTTAGTCTGCAGGTTTGCTGCGGCGGGGGTATTAGTAAGATATTGATAGCTTAGTATAAAATAAATAAATTTTCCAAGTTTGATCAAATATCCATAAACAAGCAAACTGCAACATTTTACAATATTCTCCATAAGAATAACATGGGAATTTTAAATGTACAATTTTTTTAATTTTCTCCGTTACCAATAATCGAACAAAAATACTTTTATATACTAAATTATTTGTTTTTTTAAGCTCTTTAAAAAGGTCTAAAGATAAATTGGGAAATTTTGTGTTTTGAGGGTCAAAAGTGAGAAAAACCAATTTTTACCCCATAAAACCCCCCATAAAGCCCCGTTCCCATGGTCCGATCATGCTGGTTCGCGAATTCATTCAAGTTTATCCCGCTTTACACCTTTAAACCAAATTTCATCAAAATCGGACAAAAATTACTCAAGTTATCGCGTTCACGCGATATATAAATTCATATATAAAAATTTGAACGAATGGTGTTTTTGGCCTCTGGGGACATCAAAATGAAAAAGTAAATCGGTCCCGGGTCTAAGTCTTACCGTGCCACCTATGGCAATAATTCCCTATAGGGAAATTCGCTAATACTTCCCTATAGGGAAATTCGCTAAAAACAGGCGTACCAACATATGAGGTTATTTTGTCGCCAAACACCTTAAGTTAGACTATGTATTCAGCCCTTATTTTATTGTTTTTTAATTAATCCCCTCCCCACAGTCATGGAGACATCATCATCACAACCTGCAATTCTGCGGTACACAGTGTAATCAGTTTGAACACTGATCTTACCTGAGTCTTTCCCACTCGATAAAAAGTTAGATATTAGATCCTGAAACGGTGTGAGACCGGTGTTCAACTAATCAGAACCAGAAAATGTCCTCAATAATACATTATGAGGTAACAACTTCTCTTGGTCAAATCTGAAGGTTATCGTAGCTGGACCTAGATGCCATTTTGTCATTGGGCTATCGTTACTAACAAAAGGTATTACTTTACTAACAAAAGGTATTACTACATTAGGTAGTAACAAGATTAAGGTTCGGACCGTTCCCTTATAAAAAGTAAATATGCCATAGACACTCTACGCACAAAATAATAAAAAAATAACAAAAATATATTTTTATGGACCTTTTTTGTTAATTCACTACCATTAGTGGAAGTGGTTCTAGATTAAGTTAGGTTAGGTTTTTTTAAACTCTATACTAACCTAATCCAACCTAACCTAACCTAACCAAAGTATTCTTCACTACCACTATTGCTAAAAATGTATTGCTCTAAAAACTAGTGGTAGTGAATTAATGGAAAAGATCCACTTTTATTACTTTTTAGTTTGTAATATCAATATCTTACCTCATATTTACGTGGCGGTTGTGGAATAGTGGTCCGAGCAGAAACACTAGACGCAAACGGATGATCCAATAAGCCAATCCATGAAGGACTTGGGTTGGGCAGGCCAGATGTGGGATAAGAAGAGGCAGGGAAAGGTGAACAATGTGGGATGATGTTTCCACTAGGAGGGAAATTCTGGTATCTTGGCTGCATGGCTTGATTCACAAGGTAAGGTGGATGCAATGACATTTGATCTGGAGGAAAGTGGATAAGAGGTAAGGGTTGTTGTTGTAACACGACAGGTGGGTACTGAGGGTAAGGCAAACAGTGGACATCAGGCTGGTAAAGCGGGTTAGGTAGCGGCTGACTGTAAGGGACTGGCAAACCCATTGTCGGAGGATAAGAGCAGTAGTAATTGTGTACTACGTAAGTCTTTGGAAGTTTTTCAGGAGTCATCTACAGCAAAAAATTGATTTGAGAGTTTATCATGCAGCAATATGTTATAATATTATATACTGCTGTAAAACGGCAGTTTGTATTTAGCAAAAAAAAAACTTAAGCACAGTAATGGTTTACTGTACTGTAATTGTTCTGAGTTAGGTGAATGAATGAATGGAAATACTTTTTTTCTGAGGCAAATTTAGCGGTGTACTTTGTTTGGAAAATTCCAAACATAATGTTTCTACTATATGCAATAATAAAACTTTATTTTTATTTTAATAAAACTTAACCTTGATTATACCTTAAAACCCAAGGTAAGTCTAAAATATACAGTATTATTTAGTGATTCTTTAGATCAAATGATGTAAGTTTTGAGTTTTGGTTTTGTCTTTTAAATATAAAATTCAAATCAACAATTATTTAATATGAGAGAATTTTAATTGGTAATGGAAATCCTCTATTTTCAACCAATTTAAATTGTTAAATGCAGTTGGATAAGGTTTAAGAAGTGTTTACCCACTATAGAGTAGCACAATTTGATGTTAAAATGTAAACAAAACACAATACAAGCTAAACACTGACACTCATAATTCGTCAAAAACTGAACAGCTGAATATGAAAAAAGTATTCACTGAGCTATATGAATCAGCACTTTTAAACTAAAAATCAATGCTGATATTTCATTGAAATAAAAAAATTAGAATGTATAGTAGCCTGCTGTACAATTATACAGCTGTTAATTATTAACAAAGATAGTCTGAAGGCATTACTATTTTTAACTTCGCATCCATTATAACCCTAAGTCAGGAATATAAATATATAATGGAAAAATCTCACAAGCAAATGGATCTTAGATAAAAGAGAGAGGATGGATAGACATTTTCTTTTTCAACAAAGCACAAGGTTATTAGGTCATATCATAGGGCATAACATAGGCTACATGTTAAGCACAGTAGCTTTGGAGTTGAGTTAAGAGTAATTTAATCATATGGTTAACAGTGTTTGCTCATTGTTTAAGCCACAAAAATCAAGTTTTTTAAGGCAGTCAATCTATGAATTCTATGAAAAATACCCATCCTATATAGAATTTAAAATGTTTAAGCATCTTCCAGGTGAAATCAAAAATGAACAAAGCGGGAAGAATTTCACGAGAAAACTTAAACTTTATTTAGTGGAGAAAGCGTTTTATTCCCTGGAAGAGTATTTTTCCACCTCCGTCTTAGCGTTAGTTGATAAATGATTTAGTTTTGAATATTTTCATTTACTGGTTTTTGGTTTTTATTGTTAATAATGGTCTAAGATATGCAAATTTGTAAATTATTAATTTAAGATAGATTTAATTGACACCATTGAATATAAGAAACCGTACTTTATGAATAAAGCATATTTGTTTTAATTATCTTTAACTTATCGATTTACGAATAAGTCTTGGATGACAACTAATTTTATCAACGAGTAACTAGTATCATTAAGTATAGATATGAAATGCTAAAATCATAAAACTATCTTATCTTGGGCAACTGCTTGTCCCACAACAACGCTCCTCATTTGTCAAACAAGAACCTCAATTTGTTCATTATCAACATTATCAAAGTTGCAGGCGCTTGACCAAATCATCATACAAAGCTACAAAAGGGTTCTTTCATCAAAAAAAAGTGGACTGCGATTCAAATGATTTCTTTTTCTCCCAATAGATTGAACCTCTTGAAATAAAATTCAATTTAATAGCTTGACCCTCCAATTTTAGAACTTTAAAGAGTTTACCGTAGTTACAGCAATGTATAGTGTATAGTCTGCTACATAGACCAAAACACAGTTTTATCTCATGAGGATGATAGAATACCACAGAAGATCAAATAACTAATTGCACAGTCGAGACTACTGTATAACAAGCTTAAGAAAACAATTATAAACATATTACATACCACAGGGGGTATGGGACTGGCCATCCCAGTCCTTATCAGATGATCGTTGAACTTCATTTCTCCTTCAAGGAGAATTATCTCCAACGGGGTTATTTTCTGAAAAAAAAACAGCTAAGATTTTTTTTTTAGAGTATTAAAATCTCTAAATATTAAAGTACAAACTAAAAGTCAGTAATTTGCTGTGATTGCAGGATATAATCACGACAGTTCCACGATCTCCGATTATAGCATGGCCTCCACTAAAACAAGGCTGTGACAAAACAAAATAGACAATGCCTCGGCCCCGTCCTGAAACAGCTGTATATTGGAGCTTCTGCGCAATGTATTTGTTTAAACGTTTATTATTACACTGTTTGGGGATGTATAATTTGTCAGTCTTACCAGTCTTAAAAACCATATACTAGAACAAACAAGTATTAACTAAGCAGATTTGATATGCTTAAAAATACAGAATCGATTTACCTCTTTGTTGAAAACATTTGCTGTTTCCTGGTACACATGCGCTGTCAGTTTTTTATAACAGACCATTTTCCAAAACTCAGCCTTGACTTTCCTGTCAAATCTGGATTGACCATTCTTTGGCTTCACACCAATGAGCTTGCCACAAATTGCTTGTGCTGGTAATTTGGCAAAATGATTGAGCAAGAAACGAAGGTTTGAGCACTCGCTGGTGCCCGGAGTGCCGTAGTCAATGTATTGAATCTGAAAGAGTGAAGAGGAGTTATTTTTGTATACATCATGTGGAATTCATAATATAAAAAATTCCATCAAAAATATCATTCTTGTATGCTTTGTGTTTTACCAGACTCGTTCCAAAGTATTTTCTATAAGATTTTAAGCTGCTTTATTAAAACATGTACTAAACTTTGTATTATCTCATCTAATAAGTGTTAAGTTTGAATTGTTTTAAAAAGGGGATAGAGCTCAGCTAGCTTAATTGAGAAATTTTGAGTGAAGAGGCTAAACAATACACGAATAAAAGATCCCAAAATAATTTTGTATTACTATTTGTATTAGCTCAAAGCTTTTATTTTTTAAATAAGCTAGTTAAACTTAAACCCTTTAAAAAAGTCTTAGCCAGAAACTTGGCATTCGAATAAAACATAACTTTATTTATTTTGGCTTGAATGATCATTTTTTTATTAAAATACCCCCGCCGCAGTAAACCTGCGGTCCAAGCGAATTTCCATTTTTCGGAATTGATTTTCAATTGAATCTATTTAAATAACATTAGGTTTAATGAGTACCTAGGTTTTGCTGCTACAAGGAAACTAATAAAGTGTATTTTTTAGTAAAATATTAATAGCTTAGGATAAAATTTGCCAAGTTTGATCAAAATATATCAATAAACAAGCAAACTACAACATTTTACAATATTCTCCATAAGAATAACATGTGAATTTTAAATTTACTATTTTTTAATTTGTTATGTTACCAATAACCGTACAAAAACACTTTGATATACTAAATCATTTGTTTTTTTTAAGCTCTTTAAAAAGATCTAGAGAGAATTTGTGAAATTTTGTGTTTTGAAGGTCAAAAGTTGGATAAATAATTTTTACCTAATAAACCCCCCCCCCCCCCTGTTCCCTGTAAAACCCTGTTCCCATCGTCAGATCATGCTGGTTCGCGAACTCACTTATCCCACCTTACACCTTTAAAACAAATGTCAACAAAATCGGACAAAAATTACTCAATCGGTCCCGTGCCCAGGTCTTAACATGAGACCTACGGTAGTAGCTACTTCCCTATGGGGAAGTTCGCTAAAAAAGAAAAAGTAAAATCTAAAGAGTATACAAACTAAAACATACATTAGCAATCCCATCATGGACTTCTAGGACTTTTGCTCGATGCCAGGATGAGTCAGATTTAGCTGCACAGAGCATATCTTTCCTCAAACAGTCTTTGGGGATTTTGTATTTTTCCCTTTGATACACTAAACTGTAACAATAAAACGATCAAAGAGATTAAAAATTGGTTAGCGACTTGTTGTACAAAATAGAGGTAGGGTTTGGTACCTAAGGCCCCGTTTATGCACCAAGTGCGGGAGCGGTGCGATAGCGCCGCGAAAATTATTTGCATGAGCGAATTAGTTTGCTCCCGCTGTAAATGAGTCTGTTTATGCACGAAAAGTGATAGCGGTAGCGGTTGGTTAAAGGAGAATGGAAGGGGGACACAGTCTTGCCAACTCAAACTCTGCCAAATAATTAACACAACTATTTGTCCTTAGTGCACGTGCGCGTGGGTCAAGTTGGCAACCCTGGCTTCAGCCCAAGCAACCGCTGCGATTCCTAACTACAAAGCGGGCGAATTAGAAATCGCAGCGGGAGGTCAACCGCTATCGCTATCGCTCTTGGTACATAAACAGCCCCATTTAACTCAATGGTGTTAGAAATCGCTACCGCTACCGCACTTGGTGCATAAACGGGGCCTAATATGATATTTAACAATCACGGTACAGTAAATGAAATCACTTGTGTATTTGTTTGTTTAAAGTCAGCAAAAAAGCATAATTATATTCAACCACAGTTTTAGTTAATTTAAAAAACAGCAAATAAAATTAATATAACACAAGAAAAATCATCAAAATACAATTTTAAAAACGCAACAACAAACCAAAATTTACCAAAACTAAAATAATCTTTTATTATTATGAAAAGTATTATGTAAAATTCTAACTTAAAGAACATCTAATTAACCTTGCTAGCATTACTGTAAATAAATTCAAGCCATTCCAATCAGCTGTTGGCTCCTGTGTTTTTTTAATTGAACAATTTTTACCAATTAGGCATAGAGTTTCTCCTAGCATGATTTGCTCCACAACCACCTTCTTAAAATCTATATTTCGTGGTGAATGTTTTTCAAATATACAGGGTGTTGAAAATGTCTGGAACCAACATTATATCTGGTGAGTGGTTAAAGAAAAACAAATGATATTTTGTTTACGGATATACTATGGTTTTACCTATCTTTTGGTGCCTTATGAAAATTTTTACCACTTATAGGGAACGTCCTGTGGAGGATGCAGTAATAAGTTTAAATGGAAGCCTATGGTAAATGATACATCATTTTAAAGGCAATTTTTTTCTGAGTAAGGAGCCACAAGTTTCATCTCAAAAGGACCACCCTAGCAAAAATGACAACTGTTTGAAATTTAAATAACCACTTATAGGGAACGTTCTGTGGAGGATGCAGTAAAAAGTTTTTATTGAAGCCTATGGTAAATGATACATCATTTTAAAGGCAATTTTTTTCTGAGTAAGGAGCCACAAGTTTCATCTCAAAAGGACCACCCTAGCGAAAATGGCGACTGTTTGAAATTTAAAAATTCCGTTCCCTATAAGTGGTTTTTTAAATTTCAAACAGTCGCCATTTTTGCTAGGGTGGTCCTTTTGAGATGAAACTTGTGGCTCCTTACTCAGAAAAACATTGCCTTTAAAATGATGTATCATTTACCATAGGCTTCCATTAAAACTTGTTACTGCATCCTCCACAGGACGTTCCCTATAAGTGGTAAAAATTTTCATAAGGCACTAAAAGATAGATAAAACCATAGTATATCCGTACACAAAATATCAGTTATTTTTCTTTAACCACTCACGAGATATAATGTTGGTTCCAGACATTTTCAACACCCTGTATAATCCAAACTGTAAAGTTGAATAAATAACATGTTAACCTAAAAATTTGCATGAATTTCAGAATATTCCAAGAAATAATTTTAAAATGGTCTAATACCAAGTAAAATTAACAGTTTAATTTTTCTGTAGTCTCAAATCAATTAGAAATATGAATAATAGGTTAAATTACCTTCATTTCATCTATTGACTGTTAAAAATTAATAGTATCGGAAAAAAACTGTGATTTCTATCTGACAATTTTTGAAAAAAGAACATTCTCTTCATGAATAAAAACAGAGTACCCTATTTATATTTCTTGTTTGTTACATTCCTAAACACTATTACAATCAGTTCTTTTTTGTCAAAGGTTTGAAAGCTATTTTGATTTGCATTTTTGGCCATTGTGCTAGTTTGTTCTTACCAAACTTAATCAAGATTTCATTACAGGTGGTGGTAGTCGTATGAATATAGTATTGCAGACATTACAGGTTACTTACTTCATGTTTTGCTCTAATTTGTCAACTAATGTTTCCTCTAGAACAAAATAAAATTCGTGTGGAGATATGGCCTCCTTAATGAACACCTCCAACTTCATTACATCCTGCCCTGAGTTTGAAGCAGGGAGGGCTTGAAGTGGAATAGCACCACCATAGTGAAGCACCTCACTTGGGGATTCCATCTAGACAATATTAATATTACTGATCAGTAATATTTTGGTAAAGAAGGGTCTAAGGCACACAGGTTTTGCATAGAGAAGTAAGGTACAAAGGAAACATTCAATGGTACACTTAAGTGGTATCTGGCACTTAAGTGCTGGTACTAGGGCAGATTCCGACACCGGCCCTCTCGCCCTCATATATTACGACACTCACAGTAGTTGAAGACTCTTATTAGATAGAATTTTCCACATAGGGCTTGTTGTTTGGGCTCTTACTTGCTCATCACAAGTATATTTCTGGCGCAACATACCAGAGCTGAAAGAAAACAGTTGTCTCATAAATGTGTATCCTCTGTACCTTAATTCTCTGTATTGGTGGATATACTAATCACATTAATTTTGTTCCATCCATTCGACACCATATTTTATCCACTAGACAAGCGTACTGTATAAAGTAGTAGCCTAACTTGTTTATACTGTTTTCCATACAATCCATACAAAAGACAAATAAAGTAACAAATTGTATATGGAATAAATTACACAGATGCCTTCTGAACTGGCACCCTTTTGCTTCAAACTGAAGGCATAACCTAAAAAATTCTACGAGTTTTGTAATGAAGGAAATAATTATTCTTTGTAGTGTAGCGAAAAGTAACGTTCAAAACACGAGTGAAAGTGGGTCTATACTTGTTCGTGACCATTTAAGGTGCTTCATAAATCTCGCACTTCAAACTTGATCTCAAATATGTTCAGTTCTACTCTAGTTATGAAATATACAATAACATCTGAGAAGATTTTTTTATTTCAGTGCACTATAGGAGATAAAGTAGATTTGAATTCTGTTTTTCAAATTTTGTTATATATGGATTTTTATGCACATACTTGTAGGTGGTTTTAGCTTAAACAACACTTAATTTCCTTCAATATATATAAAAGAAGATTTAAGTGCTTGTTAAACCAAATGTTTTTATATTAAATAAATCAGGCCTGTTTAATAAAATCGTTTGTAAAAATTTAAAAATGCAAATGAAAGATGGTTTGCTGCAGTGGGGATCTCGTCCCATACACTGGCCTTCAAACTAAACCAAAATATAAAGCTTGACCAAACTAATCAGCTCTATATAAATTTCAACCTAAATACCAAAAACAACAAACTTCCCTATTAAGTTAACAAGAGTACTACAAAATCAACCACACTCAACCACTGATAGGGATGGACTGTCAAAACTAGGGTACTGATTTATGTGCGGGCAAAACCAGCCCATCCCGCTTAACTGTGAAAGCGTACATAAGAGCCCATGATCTAAAAACTATTCATGCGGTTTCGTCCCGCATTGGAAGTATAGGTTTTTGCGGATGATTTTTCAACCCGACAGAAGTTTAGGTCTGTCCAGGTCAACGCGCACTGGTGTGAAAGCTCCCATATGATTCAATAATCTAAACAGCTTTGTCCGGTGCGAGACGGTCCCGCACCATGCTGGTGTGAAAGAGGGCTAATGTAGTCAATTCATTATAAAAATAAAACAGTAAACACCTTATAGGATATGCTAGCCTAGATTAAACAGTTGTATAGGTTCCATATATTACTTATTGGTTAAAGTATCTAAAACCAATAAAGTAATGATTGATTTGGTGATCAAGCTTTACTATGGGGGAAGTCATAATATTCTTCTTCGGTTGAGTCCTTAAAGAAATAAAACGTCTTAGGCCTACTAAATTTACAGACGCAAAGGATCAAACTGCAATGCTCTGCAGAATAAAGTTAAGTTTTAATTTAGCGTTGTCCTGTAATCCAGTTACTTAGAGGTACCAAATTGAGGATAACTTATTAATTTATCCTATAAGCAATGGTCTGTGGATGCAATTACTGAATGTATAGAGGTGAATAGGTACTTGATAATGAATTGTGGATTGTGTTTGATAAAGACACAGACTTTATATTAAACAATACCGGGAGCGAGCTGGTCTAGTAGTAAGAGCGCGGGACTTTGGTCCCTGAGGTCCCGGGTTCAAATCCCGCCAAATCACCAATGGATTTTATTATATAGGCATATACTATCAGCTGATAATATTAAATTAAATGTTTTTTGTTTATTATGAATGAAAAAACAAACAAAATATGACTTGAGTTTGAGTTACTACATCTTAACATTATGAACCTTGTTAATAAATAATTGCTCTTTAAGTTGGTGTTTAATATACAATAGATTTTATCTAAGTGATACCCGCAACCCCTAGTTTTAGCCTGAGGTAAAGTGAAAAACAATCCCAAGCTCGTGCCTAGTAGGACAAAAAATAAAATAAAAATAAAAATATTAAACAAGACTAGCAATGTTGTTCAAATAACTGCTCGTTAGTTTGTGTTAATTATTTAAACAGCACTTTGCCCCTAACAACACACCATCTATGGGCTAGCTAAGAAATTAATTAATCAATCTAGAACATACAGGGTGGCCGAAAAGTCCCTTTTACACAATATTTCAGTATGTATTACACTGTTATAAGCTTGACTGATCAACAAATATTCTTACGTAAGTGGTAAGGCAACGGTGAAGGAGAGAATGAAGCCTCACTCTCCCTTCCCAACTATGGCCACAGCCATAGGACGCCGCGTCGACACTCAGTAGAGAGTAAGGGCGGCCTTTGCACGAGTCACCCCAGAAATGCTTAAACGAATGACCCAACAAACTTGGAGTCAAGTCAAGCTTTGCCGAGGCAATGGAGGTATACATGCCGATGTTTTGGACTAAAAGGTTTTTTTACTTGGTGTAGTCCACAATAAATTTATGACTACAATAGATTTCTATGGTTTTTAACAACACCAATTAAATTTATCATTAGTAGGAAAGGGACTTTTCGGCCACCCTGAATGTTTATTTAGCAATTTTGCCTACTTGTTATTATACTTCTTCATGTTTAGCCTATTACATTTAATGTTGATCACCCTGTATCTCCTGGAATTATCCGTCAGCTTGCTGACGGTCCCCTTCCTTCTGGCTATTGATGGCGGGTTTGCCTGTCAGGGATTAGATAGGTCCCGAGTGTTGCTTGCACTAAATGCGTCGGGGCGCTCTACTATGGTCCTCTAGGTCCCGACCTAGTGGAACCCAGGTGGAGTGACGCTTAAACAAGTAGCCGGAAACCCTGGTTAGGATTGAGGGGCAACCCTCTTTCCGAAGGGTCTGCTTCGGCAGCCGGTGAGCCTGATGACCTTAAGTCATCCGCCCATGATGTGCAAAAGGTTGATGCGTAAGCTTCGGCCTACATCATGGGGCCCGGGTAAGTCTCACGATAGGTACCGGGTATGTAGTCAGGGGGCTTCGGCTCTCATGACAAATATTGAAATTGAATTGAATTGAATTGAATTGTATCTCCTGGATAAAAACAAAATGCATTTAAATTGGTACCTATGTAAAGTCGTAAATACTCCTACATATAATTGTTTATGTTCCAGAAACTGTTCGATCCCACTTCAGGGTGAGCAACAGAGAAGGTCGACCTAATAGTAACTTAAAAAATGTTTCATTAAATTTCCAAAACTAAATTCAATTAGCTATTATAGTAGGCTATAACTTAGTAGTATTGGGCGTATGTCTGAGTCTATGACACTTGTTCATTGAAGTAAGGTGCTTTAGATGACGAAAACCTTGTTTTTTTTAATTTTGCATCTTGTTGAAAATTAAAAAAAAATAGTTTTTGTTTACCTACAATGAGTTTAAGTCATAACTTAATAAGTTACAAATTGATCAGCAAACAATTTTTGAAAGCGTCCGCCTCTAGAATTAAACTCCAACCAACCAAGCAGGTAAACACCTGAATTAAATTACCTTTTTAACTAAACATGCATATAATCTTACACGCTAAACCACAGGCAATTAGGTAAAACCTGAAGGATAAAAATACATTTTAAAAATTAAACAACGGGGAAAGAGTTCTGTAATAAATATAGACAATTATTAGGTAATTAGATGTTAAACGTTCATCACTACCCTAGGGCTGTCATTTTACAGTGCTCTGCAGAGTTAGGTTAGGTTAGCTATGTGTCACTTAGGCCTAACTCCGCAGAGTTTAAGCCTACAGAAGCTGTCCTAGAGAATTGGTCCACACTTTAGGTTTCATTTCTTAGGTGCCAAAAAACCGTGTCAAATTTGGTTGGGGCGCTTAAAAAAACTAATTGATTTTTTATCATATGTGTCTTTCGTTGGAGCATTTTCCTAGTTAACTGTAAAATCAGTGGGGAATGGTGTGAATATGCGTCAGTTTTAGTTCCTGAGAGTGGTTTGGTGGTTAAAAGACGCAGCATGTGCTAAGCAAAATTTAGAGAAGAATTTTTTCTATCGTTCTGTTATAAATTCATTCATTGAAGACTTAGACGATGAAACTAACGTTCTTATCGAACTTAAATATCCTTTTCCCCAAAAAGTAATATATGATAGGCCTACATATTTTATTCTTGAATACCTATATAAGCTAGGCCTATTTACAATGAAATCCACAGATAAAGACACTGACACATAACTTTACAACAATGCCTACGTCGTAGCGGGCTGCAGGTTGGACTACTGCTCCAATAGCAGTCGGTTCTGCACCTAGTGGCACATCTCGCAGCCCGCTGAAATACAGAATCGCTGTGTAATTCGGGAGCTATGAAAACTAATGCACCAAATCCTGTATATTTGAGCCAAAGCCTAAAATGGCAGCCGTATTCGGCAGCTAGGATATCCTAGCTTATTTACGATAAGCTTGTTAATGATAAGATCACAATACTATCCCACTATACTATGATGAAGCCTAATGACAAGCTTAATAAATTCAGTGCTGAAAGTATAATTTGCCACTAAAGGAGCTGAAACTATTTTATTTGCCTTGATTTTAACTTAAGCTGATAAATTGACTTCAACATAGGCCTAATATAAAAAATGACTTTCCCGAAACCATAATTTTAATCTTACAGTCTAATATAAAATATGACTTTCCCGAAACCATAATTTTTATCTTACAGTTTTGTTTAAAATGTTAATAATATTTAAAAAAAAAATAGTGGTTCCTATGGATAACTTCTTTTTAATCTCAAAATACCATCTATTTATCCTACAGTTACCTGAGAAAGCAGGCTTCCCTGCACTGATTATATGCAAAGCGGTAATTACGTGTATGCAGTGCTCGATTTAAAAATAAATTAGGTGTTGAAACTGTAGCCTTAATACTTTTATGACAATATTTTTATCTTTTCGAAAGAGACGTGCCAAAACACCATAATACCATGTTCCGCTGAAAATCGAGTATTGTGTATTGTGTATTCGTATTGTGTGTACGCTTGGAAAAAAAATACTACGGAGACAACAATCAGCTGACGATCGTGATCAGCTGATGCAGTGTTTCACAGCCTTTGAATATTTATGCCACGACTTAAGCTGTGGCGTAACTAATGCCAATGCAACCAATGTGGCAATTTATATTATATTATATTATAAATATTTATGTGTAAAGGTAAGAAATGCTGTGACTTTTTGAGTGGATTGATGCAAACACATTTTTACGGGGGTCCACTATCGCATTGCCCCAAGTAAAGGCCATGCCACTCTGGCATCCACCACTATCATCAAAGGATTGTAGCGAGCGGAATTTTGAGGCGAGAGAGACCAGGGCTGTCTCTTACAATTTCGGTTACTGCTAGTAAGTTAGTCTAGGCAACAAAGACAAAAAATACCAAATAGAGGAAAAAATGAATGCACACGGCACATTTCGTATCGTATTTGTATTAGCATACACCAATGTAGCCCTGGTCACAAATCACATATTTATTGAGCATTGACCACAATCATTGACTATAGTATACGTAATCAATTATCACATTACGTCAAGTATTGTTTTGTTTAGTTTCGGCTCGCCATCAAGGTGCCATAACGATAGCCCACCAGCTCGGTGTTTTGGTCAGAGGCGACAACTTGCCACAAAACGACGCTAACGCAAAATTTATCCGATGTGGTGTGTTGTCATACACGATCCCGTCCAAGCGCCACCCCGACAACTTTTCATTACAATAACCCGCCACAACCAGGTTGCATCAGAGGTGGTGGGTTGTCGTGTACGTTCACGGCCACCTTTCACCGCGGCCTGGTAGAATTGGGACAACACGTCGCAAGTAGTGTTGCTTAAGCGCCAGACGTTCCATATAATAACATGGCAGACAGGTGACACCACCTTATGAATTAGCATACTATTAGGTGTACAATGCAGTTGTCTGCTTGTAATATTGAGCGGAGCTAGCATATATTAATCTAATAATTTTCTTAAGTCAATACTACATCTGTTTCTCGTAAATGAGATATTATACTTGCAGTATCAAATGTCAATTTGGTATATTTGGTTCACATAAATGAACTGTCTACTTGCTGGAACCAAATACTTTGTTTCATCTGGTTCTTATAAATTAAATGTCTACTTGCAGTATCCAATGTCAATTATATAATTTAGTTCACATAAATAGAATGCCTATTTGCTGTATTCAAAGTCAATGGTACGCCTGGTTCCATTATTTACGGAATGTTTATTTACATGTTCTAAAGTCAAAGGTACGTCTGGTTCACTAAAACGAATTGTTTACTTGCAGTATCCAAACTCAATGGCACATTTGGTTAACTAAATTAATTGTTTACTTTGCAGTATTCAAACTCAATTATACATTTGGTTCACGTTAATGAATCGTCTTCTTGCAGTATCCTAAATCAATGGTCATTAGATTCACATTATTGGAGTGCCTATTTGCAGTAACTTACCTTAACTATTCAAAGTCTTCATTAATAATTATTGTACGTTATCTGTAGTTCACGTAAATGGAAAGTCTTCTTGCGGTATCTAAACTCAATGGTAGGCCTATATTCGGTTCACATAAATGGAATGGCTATTTGGAGTATTTAAAGTCAATGGTGCATCAGCCTAATTCAGACCATTCATTTTGTAGTAAATTATGCTTAATTATATTAATCTGATTGTTCTTCCCTTTTTTTAATATACCGTATTTGTAATATGCTATTTTAGATGACAACATATGTTGCGACTTTTGTTTACCATTTTATTGTTATCTCACAAAAAATAATGTCATTGCAACCAATTAACCCTTAAGGCCCATGTTAAATTTCTAAAAGTTTAAGTTCGCGTAGGGAAAAGCCCTCTGGTCCGATATGTACCATTTCAGATTTATTCCTTCCCATGGTCACAGAAAACGTACTACTAGTAGTGCGTTTTCTGTGCCATGGTTGCCAATGCTTCATCAATGCTAGCGGGTGCCTCACTGATAAGGTAGTGTATTGCATCGCAAGTTCAAAGAATCTTTGAACGGCTGTCATTTTATACTCGGTTGATCGTTTGATGAGTTTGCGGTATTTTATTTTACTTGCATAGAACTTTGATTTTATGTGCATATTAACCTATGCTTGCATTAATATTTTTTCTGACTCCTAATAGACCGTCCCCCAGAGCGTATCAATTGATAAGGGTTTAAAATGGTTTTCATTCCCAGTGACTTTGTATCAACAAACAGCCTCTATTTTTGTTTATTTTTTATACATTGGTTTTGACTAGTTTACGTCATAACACTATAAAAAGCGAATCCTTTTAGGCCTACAACAGGGAACACTAGTGGGGTTATAGTTAACCGAGATTACACTAGGAGCCCTACCAGTACTTTTCCTGGCTCGCGAAGATTGAAGATTATGTCCATCATTGGATGTGTCGATTTTCGATTCTGATTTTCAATCCACCGATAGCTGGACATTACTGACATTGATATCGGTATCAAGAATTGAAAAAAAAGTATATACCCATACCGGACACGTGTGTGTAGACTGTGCGATCGAAAATTACTGCTTTTGGGCATCGAGCATGACGACGTGATGTTGTGGTGATCGCAAGAGACGATGTGGTTATCTACACGGTCATGGGAGATTATCAGGATTTCGCTGAAGACCATGATTTCCATTACTACGGAAAGTGATCAGAGTTATGCCACGATTGCAAAGATCAATATGTTAACCGACCACCGAAGATGTCCTGAATTTTGCTGCAATCGAGGGAGACAATGATGTCTTCACGTTCAAAGCCACAGGAGTTCATATTCAAAGTCTCTATAAAACGCTGAACATTGGCACCCCCTTTTGCTTGTCACGTGACCAGTAACCACGTAATTTGTTTACCCCTTAGTAGTGGCGAACTAGCGGTTTAACATCACTTGGGGCGTTTTTTTCCCATAAGAATAACATGGGGATCATTTTTTGGCCACCAATTCCAAAAATCCTGATCTTTGCCCACATATCCCTATAAAATTGTCAAACCTTATTTCTTACTTATTCCCCATAAATATATTCGATATCAAGCTAAAAAAGCTATTTCTTATATTCATTGACCCTTACAAGTGTAAATGTAAAGTAGTGGAAAACTACCAGTTTAACGTCACTTGGGGCGTTTTTCCCCATAAGAATAACATGGTGAGCTTTTTTTGACCAATTTTTTAAAAATCCAGCTCTCGGCCTATGCAAGCCTATATAAATGTTCAATACCATTGTATAACTCCATTACTATTTCAAATCCACATCCATTCACATGTATATTCTCAAAATCGAGCGAGGTTTGTACGCGAACTCGGGCGCGCTCCCGGCTCATGGCGCGGGCATGCTCACAACCTATGGTCAGGCTCCCGCTCCTGACCCATGGTCGGTCTTCTTGTCTCTAGTGGTAGCTCTTGATTAAGTCCTGGGTGGGTGACCTCCCGTTGAATTCTAGTAAAAATTTTTGAAACTTTTTAATTTCTAGTAAAAAAATTTCATAATTTCTGTTAAAAATTTTTAGAAAATTTGAAAAAGTCTATATATAGAAGTGGCATCCGGGTGATATTTCATTCTCGAGTGCAATGCCGACCTGTCAACACTGCTCCGTGTCGCTCTCCACCAAAAGTAACCTGATTCGCCACTACAAGGTAATTCATCAAATGAGGTTATTTAATCTATGGTAATAACGTGGCTTTAAAATCACATATATTACAAGATCACAAGACTTGTAATTTCTGTAAAATGAATGTTGTTGGACATTTTAAAAGACACTCCAGACAGATTTAAAAAAAAAGACACTCCAGACAGATTTTAAAAGACAGTATTAAATCGAAACATGCAGTTTTAAATATAAAAAATGCTGATAAAAATGCTTCCTTTGGTCGATATTAGCAGCTTTATATCCAAGGAGCTCTAATGAAAATGCTAATAGAGTCTCCAATTATGTACCACATGAAAGTCAGCTGAATATGTCAAACATAAAGTATCCCGTGAAAATATCTGATATAGATAAATTTGAAACACAAAATAATATAAGTGTTAATGTATTTGGGGTTGAAGATGATAAATGTATATATCCATTAAGAACAACCAAACTAAATAGAAATACTCACATAGATTTATAATTATTACAAGAAGATCGTAAATCGCATTACTGTTTAATTCGTGACTTTAATAAGTTAATGTTTCACTCTACAAAATATGACCATAAGAAGCATTTTTGCAAGTTGTGTTTGCAACATTTTTACACTAATGATATATTAGAACGTCACATAACGTATTGTAAAAACTTTGATGCCCAACGAGTGGACATGTCTAAACAAGATACATTACAATTTAAAAACTATAAATATCAACTTAAAGCCCCATTTGTGATTTATGCTGATTTTGAATGCTTTATAAACTCTAACAGCCATACTCCAGCTGGATTTGCATTCATTGTAGTGAGAGATTCTAAGATTATTTCTAAAGAGTTATTTAGTGGAGCAAACGTTATGTATGTGTTTTTCAAAAGGTTATTTGAGTCTTATGACTTCATTAAAAGTCAAATGTCGATATATATTCCCCTAGTAATGACTCTAGAGCAAGAGGCATCTTTCCAAAACTCAACACATTGTCACATTTGTGAAAAGCCTCTATATTTTGATAGGGTACGTGATCATTGTCATGGCCAATACCGTGGAGCTGCCCACAATGATTGCAATTTAAACAATAAAGTAACAAAGAAAATCCCAGTATTCTTCCATAACTTGAAAAATACGATGGCCATTTAATAATGCAACACTTGGGAAAACATAATCGTAAATTAAATTGCATAGCCAAGGATATGGAAAAGTACATTTCATTCTCAGTTGATGATTTAGTATTTTTAGATTCCTATAACTTTCTGTCCCTTCCATTATACAAATTTGCTTCCAATTTAAATACATTTAGATTCATAGATAATCCACTACTACAACGTAAAGGCGTATTTCCCTATGAATTCATGACGGGACCAGATAAGTTTGCAGAGTCTCTACCCCCGATTGAATCATTCTATAGTACTCTAACTAAAGAACATATCTCTTCCAACGAATACGAACATGATAAAAATGTCTGGACCCATTTTAATATAAATCATTTACAAGAATATCATGATTTATATCTTAAAACAGATGTATTGCTACTGGCTGATGTGTTTGAGAAATTTAGAGACCTGTGTTTAAAGGATTACAAACTGGACCCCGTACATATGTATTCACTTCCTGGATAAACATGGGAGGCCTGTCTTAGAATGACTGGTATAAAATTACAATTATTTTAAGATATTGACATGCATTTGTTCATAGAAAGTGCGATTAGAGGAGGAGTCAGTATGATTTCTACACGTTACGCTAAAGCCAATAATAGATATATGGGTGAACACTATGACCCCAACCATAGACTAACCAACACAAGTAGACTTCTCATCCCATTGTAAATTTTGAAGCACGTTTTTCATGTCTAGTTCATGTACGCCACACTGGGCGCTAGTGTCGACGAAACTTTGTTTCTATTATTTTAGGGTTAATTTCTTGATTTGTGCTTTACTGTTTGGTTATATAACTAGGGGACAAGTTATTGTTTATGATTAGATCGTATTATTTGGTTAAACGAGGTTTTAAATGGCTGTAATAACGGGAAACAAATTGTAAACAAAACACGACCTCTACAGAAAAACGGACAGAACTAACAATAAAATTGGCTTCAGCTGTTCCATAAGGATGGGAAATCTACTAAGGGAGTATGTTTTATCTATGCCCCAACCAAGAGAGTGTCTATTTAATATATTTAGACTGTAACTCACTATACTCTACAGCAATGTGCGAGCCACTGCCTGTGGATGGATTTCGTTGGACTAATGAGATAGACTATAAAATATACAAAAATAATCAAAATTATGAGTTTGGATACATTTTAGAAGTTGATTTAAAATATGATAAAAGCTTACATGATTTACATAATGACTATCTATTAGCACCAGAGAAAATGAATGGCAAATTAATACCTAATTTAAATGACAAAACTAAATATATTTTACATTATAAAGCATTACAAAAATATGAGGAATTGGGTTTGGTTGTTACAAAATACCATCGAATTTTAAAATTTAGACAGTCTAAATGGCTTGCGCCCTATATTAATTTTAATATTGAAAAACGAAAATGGGCTAAAAATGATTTCGAAAAAGACTTTTACAAATTGATAAATAATAGTCTCTTTGGTCGATCAACGAAAGTTTCGTGATATATATCTCAAGGATGAGTCACTATTAACAAAATATGTAACTAATCCAAGGTTTGATTGTAGCAACAAGTTTGATAACAATTTACATGCTATACATTTAAATAAATTAGTTGTAAAGTTTAATAAACCTATATATTTAGGTATGACAATTTTGGATATAAGTAAAGTAATAATGTATGATTTCCACTATAATTATATGTCAAAATTTAAGAACAAAAGATTTCTTATGACAGATACAGATTCTTTAATGTATTCTATAGTTACAGAGGACTTTTACAAGGAATATAATGTGACTTGCACTATTTTGATACCTCTGGATATAGTAAAGACCATTTCTTATACTCTGATAAAAATAAAAATAGTCACAGGCAAGTTTAAAGACGAATTAGATGGTCATATTATGTATGAATATTGTGGTTTAAGACCAAAGTTATATTCTTACATTCCTGTAAAATGGTTATATGAAGAAGACAAGCAAGCTTTAGACTAGGTTAAGAAAGCTAAAGGAGCCAATGGTGCTACAGTTAAACATCTCCTTAGACATCAACATTATTTGAACTGTCTTGCAACTGGGCAAGATTACTACGAGAATGTGACAAGAATTAAATCTACAAATCATCATCTTCAAACTTTGACCATGAACAAGAAAGTACTATCCTTTGACGATGACAAGAGGTTTATTCTAGAAGATGGCATCAATACTCTTGCGCTTGGTCATTATAAATTTGATCAAACATAGCCAGGACTGCCAAGACATAGAACCCAGGATCAATTGTATGTGTATATATATATATAAACCTGTAGGATATAGAACAATGAATAAATGTAAATGTTAAAACTTCAATCTTTCACTTATTTATACCCTTACCACCCTCTTAGTCGTTATAAAATTGATCAAAAATAAATCAATATCTATATTATCTACGGCTATATTTCGTTTTATCCCTGCATTGGTGACAAAGATTGTTTTAAATTGTTCAAATGACAAGTCATTACCAACATGATTCTTATATACATGTTTTAAATTTAAATCGCCCTGTTTGAATATTATTAGGAAATTTATGTTATCATGATACAGTCACAGTTCAGTCTCAATTGCATCCGTAACTTATCAATCAACCTGTCAATCAATTGGTTGCAGTCAGTTTTCCGACTCTTTATTTACTGATGTTACATTTAATTTTTTAATTAAAACGCAATATTCTGTCAAATGTTCATCGTCCATTTTTGTTGATTGTTATAAACAGTGCTTAGTATACAAACACTCACGTTGTCACCAAGCAGGCGTTTGAAAAATCCAAAAATATCATTGAAAAGAAACCAGCTGTTGTATTTGACAACATAAAAGTCGATTCACACATAACACGTCACAGTTCAATCACATCAGTCACGACACAGTGTATACAACAACTGACTGTGACTGTGATGTGAATTTGTGTGTACTTCTTCACACTAATTTTACACAAATTTCACACAATTTTCATACAATTTTCACACATTTCACTCATTTCAGTGTGAAATGTTTAGTGCAGCTGAAAATTGTAATAGTGCAGCTGCATGGTTATAAAATAAGCTATCTTTTCAATATCACTTTATATTAAAAAAAAACACATGTTCGTGCAACAACAACAACCAGTAACCAGAACCAATACCAATCCTGCAATCAATCCCATGAGCATTGTAATTTATTACACACAGCACACAGCACTACTACTATAAAAGTAAAGAGTTCTTCTTTTGGAGGTTCCCTACATTTTTCGCAATGGCTGAAGAAAGGTAATTTATAAAATAAGTAAATTATCTCCATTTTACATTGCCTTTGTTTGGTTTTATGACTGAACTAAGGTTACCGGTAGCATATATTCTTACAGGTCAAATTCTTGAACTCATAGGCCTATTTGTGTGTACCCATTGTAAGTTTAGGACTAACTTAATAGGCCTACTGCTTGGTCTATAAAATATGAAATATTTATACTTAGACTTAGTGCTTAACTCTAAACTCAGGACCGGTAGGCCTAGGTACACGTAATTAATGGAAACTTAAAAGAAATTTTACATAGGCCTAGGCTATATCCTATTACTTTTGATCTGGATGTTTGATCATTAAGTTTTGCCTAGGTTTTGAGTTTATGACTTGATGAGTCATTTTTAGTGGATTTACTTGCTCTAGGCTCATCAAAGGTTAATTTGTACTCCAAATTAGCACGAGTCTGTTCAGTCGGTACTAACTTAGTATTCAGTTAACTTAGAGCCTAGCTTACACAAAACAACTTAAGTTAGGTACTTTTTAAATGGTCGAACCCCTGAGACAAAGAAAATTATGAAAGTTTTCAAACATCAAAGTTTGACTGACCTTTGTAAGTTAAATAAAAAATTGTTTTTAATTGGATTAAAAGCCTTCTTAAGCCTACAAAAGTCCTTTTTTGGCCTATTTCTACAAACTATAAATTAGAGGTGAGCTTTATTGCAAATCGTTTAACCAAATTCATTGTAGTCTATAGGCAACGGGTACACTTCCATATCTGTTGGCACAAACCACCGAATGGAAATATCGATACAACTAATGCAGCCTACATGGTATTCTGTTATTATAGGTACTATGATACGTCAGATACTGCCATCATCAGAGACGTTGGTGGCAGTGAGATTGATCAATTGCGTAACTACCAAGATGGCTGTGACCAGCTGGAGAGGGCACTAGAAGATGGTTGTCACACAATAGTCATTGAACTACAACCTCTGGGTGATGAGACAGTTCGATGGATATCAGTTGGAAACTTTCTGCACCAAACAGCCGTATACGCTGGTCTAGGTGCCATTGTCTCAGGTAAGCCTTCTTACTCGGTATGTAACTTAGGGCCTACTTCTATACACAAGGGTGGCCCAGAGGAGTGATCACGGGGGGGGAGGGGTATTTTTTTTACAGATAAACTAAGTTACTATAAATAAATTAGAGGGGAACTTTATTGCAAATCGTTTAACCAAATTCATTGTAGTCTATAGGCTACGGTTACACTTCCATATCTGTTGGCACAAACCACCGAATGGAAATATCGATTGTAAGATATATCGTTTGGTTAGTAAGGTAAGGTTATCCTAACCTAACTAAGCAAACGATGTATCGAATTAAACAATCGAATAATCGATATTACTCATTCGATTGTTTGTGCCAACAGATATGGAAGTGTACCCGAGGCTACACTTGGAGTGAACGTTAGGAATGAATAAAAACTCTAAAATAAACTTGGGATCGTTCAAGACTGACTATTTCTTTTTTTTTTCGTTGTTAAAAGTAGGGATGATCGTCAGACCAACGATTTCAGGCATATACTGCAGTGTTCCAAGGTGGAATTCGGCCACATTCTTCTCCTTATTTATTTCTTCAGCATTCAATATTAGCCTAATTCATTGTAGTTAGAAAATTGAAAGCATTGACTATTGGATAAAGAAGATTAAGCTTATCAAGATAATAATATAAAGAATAAAGATGTTGTAGGATTATCTATAGTCAAAGATTGAAAGGTAGTTGAAAATTGATTAATATGAGTTAAATGTTGGGATTTGTAAATTAAAGTAATTTATGCCTAATTCAATTATTACTGGAGCCAATTTTAAAAATTTCAATATTTAACCCTCGTGCTGGCATGCATATAAACCCTTGCCACCACAGCATAAAAATACCACCAGATCAAGGGTTAAATAGTAGTAATTTTTACTTATTAATTAGAGGACCTGATATCATATTCAAGAATAGCTACAAATCAACATGAGAACACTTGGAACGAATTCTGCAGGCCAAATCTATGTTACTTGGACACGGTGGCAGTGAGTGATGTCCACGGGCAACGCAATTTTAGTTGGGTAGTGCACTTTGTGTAGGTTAACTTCTGCTTACTGGGCAAGAATACATTTGTGTTGGGTGCAAGTCAGGGCTAGAGATATACAAGGGCTAGGCCACACGAGCTCAGAAAGTGATGCCAGGTGGCTCCCCACCACTCCGCCGCTGTGACGTCACGGCGATACCTCGGGCTCCCGGCACCGTATATCTTTGCCTGTGTGAGCTCTGGTATTACCGCACATTTTGCGTTTATTAAGCTCTATGTTGGACATTTTTTATTAGGTATTAATGTGTTTTATAAAAGTAATTGATTTTCAAATAGGATTACGTATAACATAAATTTTAATAAGTAAAAAATTAACTGTAGTAGATATTTAAGGATGGGAGTGGAATGTAAAGCGATGGCTAAGAATACTGTAGTTATTGATCCAATGTATTAAGTTACTGTGTAATATCTGTGTTCGTATTGCTCGAATGTATCTTAATGTATGGATTATTAATTGTATTTATTTATTACTTATTCATACCTTTTAGGATTCATTGAGGTTATATAAAATACATTTATTTATTTATTTATTTACACTAAAAATGTTTATTTTTACTTTATCTCTTGATAATACATTTATTTATTTGGTTTTTATTTGAAATTTGTTGTGCAAAATCGTGAAACTTGTCATTTTATTGTTTTTGGGCTATAGCTTTGTATAAATGGTAATTGGAATCTTTTTACATTTCCATGTAGGGAAATTGATTCCAAACAATTTGTATATCTTATGAAACATTTTCGGTTCATGCAGCAATTTTTCTACCTACTGACAATATTTTCTACAATATATATTTATTTTGTTGCCATTTTCAAATTCTTCATTTCATTACGAACACTTCAAGCTGGAAATAATAAATACGGTTCATAGGTTTGATCGGTTGGTTTAGTTTATATGAATTTTCGAAAATATGACTGCAAAGTCACCAAAAATTCCTTGCCACTACAGAGTTCGCCCATTGCAAGTTGGAGGGTTAACGAAGCCCGCTTTAAAAATCACACTATAAAACTACATTATTATAAACACAATTATTAATATGCGCGTAGATGCCGGGCGACATATGCACTGCCGTGCTAGGCTACCGTCACGCCTCGCTCCGGTGTATCTCCGCTACGTCACTGAGGAGTGGCGGGGTAGAGGAAGTAGGATCAGGCGGCGACCGCTAACATCAAAGGAGTGAGCCAGCCCTTGTATATCTGTAGCCCTGGGTGCAAGTTCTCAATCATTTTTTTCAATAAAACCAGTTCTTTTTCGTAATCTTGGTCTGATTTTGTAATACATTTTCTGTTTGACATGCATATCTGCACCAGTTGAAAGGTTTTTTTTTCGGAAATCCATAATGCTTAGGGAGTAGATATAACCTTGGTGGGAGAGTCAATTACAAAAACATAAATTCTATGAATCATTCAATTGTAATCTGAATGTGTTATATTTTTGTGGTAGTCCATATTTGTTAAAATCACAAGGTCATTAAATTCTAGAAGGCTTAACCCTTTCAGTGCTAGGCCAATAATTCATATTTCGTAAGACTGTTTTGTTTGCCTTTTAATTCCAATACCTGTTGTTTAATTTTAACTGTAATGTTGTAACTATTTTATTAATTAGGTTAAGTTTGAATAATAAGACATTAGGAAAATATATAACAAAGATAAATCCCGGTATTTGTTGAAAACATTAAATAAAACTTAGTTTTTGTTTCAATTTTCCTGGTTTTCCTACAAATGTTGATAGCATTGTTTGAAACCAAAATCTCATAAAATCAAAAGACATATAGTTTACAATGTAATATTGAATTTAACTTTGATATAGTTGGACGAGGTTATTGTAATATAGCCATTTTAGGGAAACTAATGTTTTGCAGCAAAGTCTCAGGAACACATATTTATGATCACTATTGTGTTTCAACTAAAAAATATCATCTAAATAGTCCGTGACTAACTGGTGCTGCTACCTAGTAACGCATTGAACAACAATCTGTAGCGCAGACAACAGTCTTCAAGCACAGATAGCCGAAAAGGCTAGGGCGTGTGTCACTTGGCCAGTGGCATTCGTCTGCTTGGGTTCGAATCCCGTCCCATGGCAAATAATTGGTGACCTGTGTGTTTGTAGCGATATACTACAACCACTGGGGCATAGTGAGGTGTTCATAATCCTTGGTTTAGACATATACCTCGAAATCATCGGATTGGGCGAATCTTTTAGCTAAGTGGTTGTTAGTGTATCCTATGAACATGCAAGTCACCAATGGCCGTTTTGCTACTTTTTGTTAAAATAACCTTCCTCTCTATATCCCTTAGAGATTTTTAAAACAACGATATATCGTTTCATAGCACTGAAAGGGTTAATAATGCAAAAACTTCACTTTGCATATTTATTTTTTTAACTTCTCGAACCTTGAAATAAACTATGAAGCTTGTACACGTTATCCTAGATAAATTTAATTTTTATGTCTCAAAATAGCTTATTTAAGCACATAATTTTACATGTGTTCCTTAGCTGGGGGTATTCCATATCCCCCAAAATATAGGTCTTGTACCGCCCTTTCCTATACAAATACTTTGATGGTAAATTGTTTATATAATAATTACGTTCTTTGACGCTTGCGTCACAGCGGTGACGCATCAGACGGTAAAGATCAGCTGATCACTGGAGAACTGGGGAGGGGGTAGGAAGCGCAGAGACAGAGTAGTAGTTGTCTCCTGGAGTTTGGGTGTGTAGGCGACCTGGTCAACGCTGAACATGGTCTACGAACGATAAGTTATCTTAGGTTTGGTTAGTTAAATAAATATGATCTAAATTTTTTTCATGAAGGGGGGAATCAAGGGGTTTAGGGAACTAGTAGCCTAACTATTTTAGCTTAATATGTAAATTAAACTTTCGAGCACACTCGTACCCTCAAGGTACGAGTGGAAGTTTTCATTGTTCTTTTACTTATTAAAATATTAATTAGATGCATTAGTAATATTAGATCATCAAAATGGCTGTGATATGGATGTGGTTAGGCTCAGTAATTAATTTAAGATCATTATTATTCAACTCAGAATGTCGCTCGCAACACTAGATTGATTATATTGAGCCTTAGCGATCCTATGAGTCCTGTACCGTTACTATAATTTATAGTAACACGACACGCTTCAGTTCTACCATCTTCCTTTGTGTTATGTTTTTTTTTATGTTAGTCAATATCAGTGTTTTAAACTTTTAAATATCTTACCTAATTTATTTTTCTTGTGAATTACAAGTTAAAAAAAAAATCAAGAACCAAATACAGAAACATTGAGGTTGTATCATTTATGATTTTTT
This sequence comes from Macrosteles quadrilineatus, assembly GCF_028750875.1. NCBI lineage: Eukaryota > Metazoa > Arthropoda > Insecta > Hemiptera > Cicadellidae > Macrosteles > Macrosteles quadrilineatus. The sequence continues at coordinate 14,167,500 of NW_026542600.1, forward strand.
CAGTCAGTAACAAAATAATGCATAGATTTTTTCTGGGTGCTCAAAAGTAGATACAGTGTCAATTAAAATAATTAAAAGTAACATTTTTCAATGCTCAAGGATCTATTAAATCAAAGCCCAGCAAAGAAAGGTTTAATTTATAATTTTACGTGTGAGGCTAAGCCGATCAGACCAGGAATTAACTAAGAAAGTGTCCTAAATTTCTTTAGTATAAGCTGTGAACGATACTTTTCATCTTTATTCCTAAAGTTACTGTTCTGATTTAAATTACAAAACTACATTGTAAAGAAACATCAGCGTTTATGGTCATAAAAATAAAACAACATTTACTGGGAACAATAAAAAGCACATAAATTAAAATAAAAATGTGCTGTTTGTTTTTCCTTTACTGTATCTAAATCATAACCATACATTTTCTTTGATATCAGCTGACATAATGGTGACTCATGTAAATTGAGAATGAAACGTTTAGCTATCTTTTTCAATTAGGTTAACTGATTCAACTAATCTCAGTCAATCTGTATTATCTAGAAATTATTTTTGGTCTTATTTGATAGGTTTTGTGGGGCCAAACAAACCAGCCCTGTTCATGCCCTTGGCTTGCACGTCCTTGCTGTGCACCGGGGTGTACACTATCTCCTGGCAGTTGGACCCTTGTTGTCAGTACCAAGTGAGCGAAGACCCACACCTGTCATGTATTCTCACTGACCACTTCTTATTCTCCGCCTCTTCCGTCATACTTGTCAAGAAAGACAACTTCCGAAAGAAACTGCTACACAGAGCTGTCACACTTGCATCTACAATACTGGCCGGGTATAATATCTACATCATTGGTTTAGACTGTGGCAACAGTATTGCACAGTATGTTCAGAAATTTTGTAATTTCATGTTTTAATAAACACAAGAAGTCTTTTGTTAAAAGAATAGTGTAGTTAGTATTTTTGTACGCAGGAGATTATTCCCAGATATTTCGAGGAATTTAAAAAGTTATAAAGATTCTTTGCTAAAATTCCATTTTCTTGTATGCTGTTTATGAATGTAACATATCTATGGCTAAGTACAATCCATGTTATGTTTTCAATTGATTACAGGCGAGGGTTTACTGTAATCTTTAGCTTTGTTTCTATATATTTAATAAAAATTGTATCGTACAGTTGACTTATTTTGTCTTCTTTTAGTTCATCACACCTCACATGTCATGTATTCTTTTTACTGTATAGTCAAAATTATAGTACATTTTCATTGATAGGAGCTTGAAAACTCCCTTCTTGGAAAAGAGTCCTTGGAGGCTAGTGGTCATCTTAGGTGATTTCAAGAGGGTTAATTAATATCCAAAAATAGTTTTTCAAACACCACAGTAATTATAATGTAAATATCTAGTATACTGTGAGATTAAATATCTAATATACTGTAAGATTAGAAATTTGCTTTGTTGTTTTTTAATGGTTTTTTTAGTTAGAACGTCTAGGCTCCAAGGACTCTAGAGCTAAAGCATGTTGGGCTACCTGTGATACTGAATGAAATGAAATGAAAATCCTTTATTTCAACAGGCAACGAGTCCTGAATTGGAAACATCTAGGTGTTATAAAGTTTTACGCTTAATCAAGAGCTTTCTTTAGGTTGATTTTATTTATTTATTCATTAAATTTTGTACAATATTTCATACATTTGTAACTTATTCATAAGATAAACTATTAATCAGAACTTATTCTTGGAAGTTCACCTTCTTCTTTTTAGCTGAAAATTAGAAATAAAACTTTTAATGATAATAAATATTGTAAGAAGTTATAATATACAAATGAGAACCAATAGAGAACTTATACTTTATGATGATTCACTATTTTCTCTTTATAAAAAAAGTTGTTCCAATTGATGAATTGATAAAGACAGTCAAATTAACAGCCGGGACCAGTTAGTGTTGGCTGGAAAGTTAAAAGAGCACCATTCTTAAATGAATTCATGAAAATCAACAAGAATAATTACCAACATAGTGCATTTACAATTCCCTACCTCTAAGTCATAATGGATATCAGGTTGAAATGTGCAAACTTATAAACAATAGTCACAATTAAGCCTACCTGCAGGAGAGACGAGTAGGCGAATTCCAGGGATGCAACAAACGTCCAAGTCCTTAGATCCTTCCTTTACCAATGCTGTAAATATAACATTGTCAAAATGTATACATTACAGTAGATGATTCAAACCATGGCCAAAAATCATCCCACTTGATCCTAATAAATAATGAAGAAATAGTCAGTGCATTTTTCAAATGTTTACAATTAGATTTGTTTTGCTTCTTTATACTTAAAGAAAAATACTTTTATACCAGTTTCAACTTAATTTTCTATTTTACAACTCATATAAATTACAGTGGTTGGCCATACTTTCTCAAATAAACCTAGGCAGTTTAATTGATGGATTGGTAGAAACATCCAAAATAACAGGAATTCCCCTTTAGTGTTGGCTTGAAGGTTAAAACAGCACCAATCTTAAAAAGCATTAATACAAATCAACACCACTTAATTATATAGTGATTTTATAGTTCCTGAAACACAAAGTCGTAATCAAAATCAATTTAAAATGGGCAAACATAATAGAATAACCATTACCTGCATCAGGGTCGAGTGGGCGAATGCCAGGGATGCAATAGATATCAAAGTCCTTAGAGCCTTTCTTTGCTAATGCTGTAAAAAATAACATTCAAATTCAAATTACATTCAAAAATCGAAACCGTGACTTAATTGAATGTTGTTCTCTTTCAGGAACGTCATTATATTATTAACTCAAGCAACTAGTTTTGTTGAGTGTAGGCCTATAAAAACGCACATATTGTTTATATCAAGCTTTTTAAATAAACAACGCTTAGTATGAAATAAACAATACCCCCGCTGCAGCAAACCTGCGTACTAAGCAAATTTCCATTCTGAATTGATTTTCAATTAAGTTTAAATAACATTAGGTTTAACGAGTACCTAGGTTTTGCTGCTATAAGGAAAATAATCAAGTTTTTTTTTTATAATAATAGCTCAGTATAAGATAAAAAAGTTGCCAAGTTGGATCAAAATATATCCATAAACAAGCAAACTACAACATTAATAAAATTCTCCATAAGAGTAAAATAGGAATCTTAATTTTATAATTTTTATAATTTTCTACATTGCCAATATACAAAAACACTTTGATATACTAAATTTTTGGTTTTGTTAATCTCTTTAAAACGGTATAGAGAAAAATTGGGAAATTTTGTGTTTTTGAGGGTCAAAAATTAGAAAAACCAATTTTTACCCCATGAAACCCTGCTCCAATTACCCAGATGTAACACTGGGCCAAAGCCAGTGACTAAACAAAACACTCGTCATTTTTTTATTAATTAATTAATTTATTTATTTATTTATAAATGGTTGCACCATTTTTGGACGGTTTGCACCGGATTTAGGAACGGTTGCACCAATTATGGGGTCCATGTGGGTTTGGTGTATGAGTTGATCATCCTGGTTTGCAAACTCATTCAAGTTTATCCTGCCTTACCCCTTTAAACCAAGTTCTACCAACATCGGACAAAAATTACAAAGTTATCGTGTTCACTGACACATATATTGACTCTATATATATATATATATATATACAGAGTTCAGTACAAAAATGACCTATTTTCTGCAGTAAATTGTTCAGTGACAGGTTGTCTAAGGTTGGTTGGGGGGTTGAATCATTCGAATGCCTACACAATGCCATTATCTGTAGTCATAAACAGTGGTAATCTGCTGTAAGCTTTTTTTTAAGTAATGATTCAGTCATTGCAACTCAGCAGCAGTTCCATATATTCTTTTAATTAGGTAGACATGGAAGGGTTTCATCTTGAATATTTGTATGGATAATCAAAAAATGTTAACATATTAATTCAAATTTATCAGTGGAAATGAAAATTATCAACACCACATCAAAATTTGGGTATCAAAACAGTTAAACATATTCAAAGCAGGCGTTTGTTTCAGCGTGGGCCTACGAAGACTGTTTTCCACAGCAGCACAAACTCTATCGAATGTTTATTTGTCTGATCATAATTTGGACGGCTAGTTAGCTTTTTTTCAACGAAGAAGCAGTTTTTCTAAAGTTAGTAACCAAACGCATGATTGTGCTATGCGACGGAAACTCCCCACTGACCTAATAGGAAGAATACAAGGAACTGTCACTGAGTTGCGATGACTGAATCATAACTTTTAAAAACGACTTGATGACAAACACTCGTTGCTCAGAAGACCACTCTTCTATTACTACAGATAATGGCATTGTGTAGACTTTCCAACGAGCCAAACCCTACCGCTCAGACGACCTGTCGCTGAACAGTGCAATGCAGAAAATATATCGGTTTTTTTGTCGCACCCTGTATATATATATATAGTTTTTTTGCTTCTGGGGACCTAAAAACAAAAAAAGTAAATCGGTCCTAGGTCTAGGTCTTACCATGAGACCTACGGTAATAGCTTATTAAAAATATGGGAAATTCACTAAAACTATAGCTATACAAACATTATTTCTTTTAAGAAATTAGCCAGATCAGAACTGTTTACAGTTGAAACTGTTTCTTTTCCACTTTTAGGATAAATATAAAAACACAAGTTTTGTTGCTTTAAATTATACTCACGCAGCTCGATTTCAGACTTGATCAGATCGATATCCATCTTCTCATCGCACATTAAGTTGATAGAGCTCTGCCATTGTCGGAAGTCGTTAGAAGTACCTTCAACAAATGTCAACAAGCTCGAAAGGACAAAAAATCTGTGGTATTATAATTAGGCTTATCACAAAATATATACAGCTACCTTACCACTATAGCAAACTCACCAACTTATTATGGGCTACGTTTATTTGCCTTATCCTATATAACTTCAAGAACCGCTAAGCTAGGTATTCTTTACAGTATAACTAAAATTCATGGTTTCAATGATTAGTATGAATTCACAGATTTCTAGGTGTGGCATGTAGGCCTCATTGAAATTTTCTTCCACGGAAGGCGGCCCAGACATATTTAATTTTAGTGCAGAAAGTAACCCCCAAATAATCCCATAAAGTAGTTAACTAAATAACAATTTAGTGGTACCGTAGTGAATTTCTATATGTAATTTTATTTATAAGTTTTTCACTAACAAAAATAACAGATAGGCTTAATGAAAACACTTGATGACATCAATCTTTTCTACTACAAAATTTACTCTGTGCCTGTATGAATTATAATTGCGATAAGCAAACTTCACAATACAAAATTTTACAACAAGTGTGTAACGTAAAAAGAGTAGTAATTTTTTAGAGGGAATATTGCATACACCACTTAAAATGTCAGCTGATTTAGGGTTGCAATTTTAGTTCTAAAAATCATGATTGATTTCAAATGTCTATCTAACTAGGCAGATCTGTATCTAGATGTCATATTATTATAATTTGTAATACATAGCCTATGTATTGTTATTTGTTCTGGCTAGTTAAGTTCCATAGACCAGAGGTCAAAAATGATAAGGGCGCGACTTGCATGACCCCCACCCCACATGTTAACTAGCCTAGACGCTTCCTTAATAAACTGGACTTTGTAGCAGCAAGACGTGTTTTATTGAAGACCCGTCATAAGACACTAGATGACTCGGCTACTACATGTTTTCAGTTGATTTTCTTTTATTGGCATTAAGCTGGCAATTGAGAGACATGTAGGCCTATACACAGTAGCCAGCCGAAATGGAGACTGTGAAGTGTACTTGAATATGGTATGGACCGGGAATTTATCCCTCTTGTCAGAGTCTCCATTCGGATCCAGCTGTTCCTGATCATTGGGCTTTAAATAAATTATCCTGACTAATGAAACCGCTGATCTTAGTCAGTAAAAAAGCTACACAGGTCATCACACACCATTCTACACTTATCCTTCACACATACTTGGATTAAAATACGCACCTAGGTGGCGTCCCCATCTCAATTATTGATAATTGACGGTGTTTCAATGGTGCACTTTAACCTTATAAGGACGCGATCACTGGTAATGTGTATTACACTGATGAGTGGCCGGACAAAGACTGCCCCCCGGACAATTACCCCCCCCCCCCAAGCAGGTTCCTACGTCATATTGACGTCAAAGATCGGATGGGTAGTTTTCCAGCCACAGACACTCAAGTTTTGTTGTCAAACAGTTCTAAACTTACCTAACCTAACTAACCAAACTTGCTGTAACATTTTGAAATTCTGTTTGTTATTCCCCATATACCTTAGCTGTTATCAAACAAAATTACTTGAATCAAAATTAGAATGATAATTATTAAGTATGAAATTTAATTTAATACATAGCATCATATTTTGCTATGGAGGAGGGTAGTATTCCTGTCCCAGACACGGCTCCCATATTGATTAACTTAGTTAGCATTTCTGGGGGTAATATTCCGCATCCTCGCCGTGATCAAGGGATAGAATCACGGTATCACTGCACTGCGACCACAATATATGCTCACGAGTGTTGCCGTGACCGCCAGAGCACAGGTGTCTTACGTGATCTCAGAAGAAAATAATTGGGGTTTTGCTAGTAATATAAAAAGCCATACCCCCCCCCATTACTCAAAAAGGGGGGCAGATAGCGAAACGGGGATTGCTCCGTTGAATTTCTCACTCAAGCAACCTTTGAGTACCTTTGACTAGGTACTCAAAGGTTTCAATCCCCTAACATCATTTCAACAAACACCCCAGATCAATAGGCCTACATGTAGGGAAAAGGGGGTTTAGCCCCCTAGCGGAAGAATGGGGCAGATAAATGGCAAAATTGGTGTAGCCTATTTGTATTGAGGTAGGTAGGTAGATATAATAAATCTGACAAATTGGGAGGAAAAAAATATATTATGGGCGTTTCTCCCCTTGTAAATAAAAAAGGGAAGTTGTAGGGGGTTGCGATACCAGGTTTGCACTGTTTTACTACAAAAGTAGGGGAAATACAAGGATTAGGGAAAAATCCCTGCTACAAATTCCCACTCCCCAGAGCCATACACCTACCGAAATGGCATTTCAATGATATAAGCTAATAAGTACAGGTAATGTAGTTCAAAAATATAATCGTCTTACCACTCGCCTCCTCCCGGCATGGCTCTGTGTGCTGTTGTTGTAAGCTTAGCTCCCGCTCCCTAGGGAGGTTACTCTCACGCTTACTAACACTTTCACTATCTACTGACATACTGTAAGATGTTTATCCGTGATCTAAGTTAAATTTTAAAGTAAAATCTATTTAACTGCACTAAGTACCATGCAGATGCACTGAACCTTATTTTCAAATCAACCTAACCACAAATTTTCTTTATTCGCGTTTAAAAGGCGCGTAAAAAGGGCAAAATGTGAGCTTCCAACGGAGCAACAGCAAACAGCAAAAATATTCATTTACTTGAATTTAAGTCAGACCGTGATATTGGCGGTAAGCACTGAGCATGTTTTTTGTTGGGATGATGGAACAAACATGTTATATCCAATAAGTATTTAGCTCTAGCTGGTATTGGAACAGCAAATGCAATCTCCAAAAACATTTTTCCTGGGATGACAGAACAGTAAAAAAAAATATTCAAAAACATATGCTGGGATGACGGAACAACAAACAATGTATTATTGTAATACAAGTGGCTAAGGTGTTCAAATAAAGACGCAATTAGTCTAAGGCTGAATTTGGGTGATCAGTTAAGAACATAAGTTGGGTAAGGCTATAAACTCGGGGGTTAAATTGAAGACCTAAGGTAGGCTAGAGCTCAATTCGGCTGTTCAATTCAAAACCCCAGTGTAATGCCTAACATGTAATGTCTATTTACCCGTTGTTCTGTAATTTTTGTTTTAGGGAAATCACTTGTAAAGCTCAAAAATAAAAACACTCGCATGTAACTTTTTTACTTTTGAAGTAGGGATGTTTCTTAATGTCAAGCAAATGGGGAAAAAGTATGTATCAGTCTCCATGGTCACCTTAATCGACATAATTTCTGTTTATGTTTAATATACATACGGCCCCGGGTACGATACGAGCGGCGAGCGGTATGAGTGGCGCCGCTTTGACATCGGGTCTCATTTAGTTACATGTAAATTTGTTGAGGCTGGCCACGATACGTCTGAACGGCGAGCGGCACCGCTCAGCGCCACTCGTGGTTCCAAGTCAAAACCGATTTTCGCGAAAACCACTTGCCGCTCAGGTGTCATGCTTCAGTTCGGCCTAAAATGACAGGGAAACAGCAGCAAACATACGATAAGGGTCGATAAGTGAGGTGCGATCCAGGGAATGTTTGAGGAATGACCAGCACGGAAGTTTTAAAACAATTCAGTCATCAGAAAAGTATGGAACACTGCTAGGGTTAAGGTTTTTTTAAAAACTAAGTTTTTCTTAAAAGACAAACAATTGTCAGATAGCATTAATAATTTGCATACACGTCTTGCAGGTAAGCATAGTTTACCATTTTCGACCAAACTGACTCATAAATAAAACTGGTAAATTTTGATAAGCGTTACAAATGTGCCGCTTGTATCGTAGCCACCTCCGCCGCTTACGTCCCGCCAGGTTGCCACTCGCCGCTTACCGCCCACCACTCATATCGTCCCCGAGGCCTACCACTTTTGTTCTAACATTCGTGGATTTAACCCTCCAAATAACAACCGCAAGGAAATACAGTGATATTAAGGTCCCGGGTACGATACGAGCGGGGAGCGGCATGAGCGGAGCCGCTCTGACATCGGGTCTCATTTAGTTGCGTGTAATTTGTTGAGGGTGGCCACGATACGTCTGAGCGGCGAGCGGTGGTAAGCGGTACCACTCAACGGCGCACATGGTTCCAAGTCAAAACCGATTTTCGCGAAAACGCCGCTCGCCGCTCAGGTGAGTCATGCTTCAGTTTGGCCTTATATGACAGGAAAACAGCAGCAAACATGCGTTAAGGGTCGATACGTGAGGTGTAATCCAGGGAATGTTTGTGGAATGACCAGCACGGAAGTTTTAAAACACTTCAGTCACCAGAAAGTATGGACACAGTTAGGGTTAAGATATAAAATTTGGCAAATTCATTCATTTCATTCTATACTATTGACGTTAGGTCAAAAAACTTGGTAGGTTTGCTGCAACAGGGAAACTAATTATTTGAGGTAATATTATTGAAAAAAAAACCACAAAAACCTAAATCCAACCCCTTATGTTAAGATGGCAGTTTTTGTAAATATTGACTTCCTACTTAGTATATTGAAGCATTCTTTTATGCCTAATAGTAACGGAGAAAATAAAATTTCTATGTCATTCTTATGGAGAAAATGAAAACTGTTGTAGTTTACTTGTTTATAGATATAAAATTTGGTAAATTCATTAATTTCATTCTATACTATTGACGTTTGGTCAAAACACATTTTTTACCTTCCCCGTAGCAGCCGACCTAAGCACGCTAATGTTATACACACAGTTGCACCTGAGCTCACAATTCTGATAAACAACTGTCTTGCAACTGGTTGTTTCCCAGATGCCCTAAAAGTAGCTAAAACAGTCCCAATTTATAAAAAAGGTCCCCGCGAAAGTTTGTCTAGTTCTGTTTTTGCCAAAGTTATGGAATCTGTAATGTTCTCTCAAATGTATTCCTACTTTGAGGAGAACAATCTCCTAGTTCCCTCACAGTTTGGCTTTAGGAAAGCCAAATCGACAATATTAGCTGTAGAGTCCTTGGTGTGTGAAATTATCAAGTCTTTTGAGTCCAAAAAGTCAACACATGCAATTCTTTGCGACTTGTCACGTGCTTTTGACTGCATTCCTCACAATGCCCTTCTGGTAAAACTTAAATTCTATGGTCTAGGATATGTTTCCCTCAAAGTGGTTTCCTCTTACTTGTCAAATAGGAAACAAGTTGTTAGTTGGAATGGGACTTTTTCAGAGAAAGGTGATGTGCTCCATGGAGTTCCCCAAGGCTCTATCTTGGGACCCCTCTTATTTTTGATTGCCATGATTTGCACTACCATTTTAATAGTCAAATTATTCTATTTGCAGACGACACCATTTTATTTTCGTCTGATAAAAACTGGTTCCTGGCTCAGTCAGCAGTGCATGACTCTTTGGCCTTGGCTCAGCAATGGTTCATTTTAAACAAATTAGCTCTTAATGATTTGAAAACCCAGAAAATAGCTTTCAGCCTTTTGCCTAATGTACCTGAAAGTTTGTCTGTAAAACTGTTAGGTTTTGTACTGGATCCCAAGCTGTCTTGGGAAGGTCACATAGATGTCCTGTGTAAGAGACTTAGCAGAGTGTTGTTCCTGCTTAGAAAGCTAATGTCTGAGCTTCCAAGGCCAACAGTTAGACATGCCTACCATGCTTTCTTTCAGTCTATTTAACCTATGGAACCAGGCTGTGGGGCCATGCCACTGGTACTCAGAGAATTCTATTAATTCAAAAGAGAGCTGTTAGAGTAATTTCAAATGCTGGGTACCTTGACCATTGCAGACCTTTGTTTGTTGAAAATGAAATTTTGACAATTTTAAATGAGTACATTTTTCAGTGTCTTGTGGCAATAAAAGCCAGACAAGACTCTCTTCATGTAAATAGCGATGTACATAGTTATGATACTAGGAATAAGTTTGATATCTTTGTACCTAGAAATAGGATTAAAAAAATCAATGTGTTCTTTTCCTGTTTCAGGCATTTAAACTTTTCAACAAATTGCCCCAATGTACAATAAATTTACAAACAAAAAAATTCTCCACTTTTGTAAAACATTGGCTCACTCTAAATCCTTTTTACCATATATACGAATTTTTGAACTGCGACAAAAGCAATCTGGTGGTAACCATTTGAGTCATTTTCAGGTACACTTGCATGGTTTGTGCATGTTTTCTTGTTTTGTTTTTTGACTTGAGCGTATTTATTTAAATTGTTTGTTGATAGATTTGATTTTGCATGTTTTATTTATTTAAATGACGAGCCTATTGTACTTATTGTATTTAATGGCAATAAAGACTTATGACTTATTTAAATTGGGAATAAATATGTCTTATCCATCGAGATATTTTAGTAAAAATTTAACCAGACAAGTTGAAATTAGCTTAGTCTGCAGGTTTGCTGCGGTGGGGGTATTTTGTGTTTATGTGGGCCTAAAACCACTCAGGGGGGGGAGAAATATTTACACAAAAATCTAATCGTGACTGAGGTGAGTTAGTGAGTGGGGGTGCACTATTCAGGCCAGATTAGCCAACATCTTCTTAACCAGTAAAGAGGTGAGCTGTGTTTCTCAAGAAACTACCCCAACTGGCCACATCTACATGCCAATGTAATTCTAGTTATGTTGAATAACTACGAGGGTAAAGGTGAATGAAACAGGTTGATGACAATAGTATGAACGGTTTTATTATCTAAGAATAGGACTTTACATTAGTGAAGTTATGGACAAAGTTATTTATCCAAACAAATAAAAAAGTTACAAACAAATAAAAAAGTTACAACAAACAAATAAAAAGTTACAAACAAATTCAATTATCTTGAACCTCAGGTGAACGGTCTCCATTCTTCTGAGGTGATCGGCTCTTGGACTTTGACTTCTCTTTGCTTGGGGAGCGAGATCTTTCACTGCAACAAAATATCATCAGTAACTGATGATTCTTCAACCAGTGCAGTGTGTCACAAATGAATGCTCAATTGGTAGACAATTCAACTGGTTGAGCAAGGGGATATTAATATTTAAAACTTACGTATCAAGTAGAAATTGAGTTAAAAATTATTGTGAAAAGTAATCTTTTTTTATGGAAAAGGAAATAAAAAAAAAAACTTGCCACAGTGGAAATCATAACAGTTCTTTTCTACTAGGGTGTTCAATTACATTATAAATGCAAAATGTATTAAGACCAACAACGAAATTACACAAATGTAAACAAATATTTATTCTTTAAGTTAGTGATTCTCTTTGATATGCTCACCATTTTTTTTTAGCAATAATTGAGTCATAAAGATTGTTTATTCACAAGACATGGTTCAGATATATGCTTATAAGTTAATACTTGAAGCTGCAAAATATTATGAATGTGATGGAAAATTATATGGTTGCACAGAGGATTCAATTAATTCAGGTTCTGTAGAAGAATTTGGATGTTAGTTTAATCTGAACGAATTTAGCAGGTCAAAATGATTAAAACCAAAACCAAAACATGCTAATGCTAAAGTAAAAGATAGACAACACCACCAAAACCCCAAGTTAGTGGATGTGCTGATGAGTTGGATGTTAGTTTAAGTTGGATGAATTTAACAGATGCAAAGGATTAAAACCAAAACATGCTCATACTAAGTTAAAACCACCAAGTTAAAAGATAGACAACACCATCAAAACCCCTGGTTAGTGGATATGCTGATCATGATTGAATCAGGAGAGGGTGATGACAAAAAGCAGCAAGAGCTACAGAAACTACACAGGAAGCATTAAGCAGCCATAAGAAAAGTACTTACTTAGGCTTTCCTTTAGATACAGACTGAGATCTGGACTTTGACCTGGACTGTTTCTTTGATTCAGACCTCGAGCAAGACTTATATTTAGACTTTGATCTATCTTTTCCGCGAGATCTATTAAAATAAAAGATGTCTTATGGTGGATGACAGTTATAATCAACAAAACCAAAACAAACACGAAATGTTCATGCAAATAAATGACAAAATGCAAGACTGTTGATACAAATTTACTGAATATATTTCGATACCAGGATTATACTCCCCACAAAAAAGTATTACTACTACAAAAAAAAAAGTAAAAAAGTAAAAGTAAAAAGTATTACTATTACTACTACTTTTACATCTATAGGATAAGAAAGGGATCAAAAATTGAATGATAATCATATGTGTATTTAAATCATAGATTCAAGATTGATACAATAATTATAAATGATAAAACTTCAACACCTTCAAACAATTTAGCGTTTAGTAACACACTCGTTATAAAAGATAAAACTTATTTACTCACATGGATCGTGAGCGGGAGCGAGACTCTGACTTGGATCTGCTACTTCTGCGAGATCGGCTCCTGCTGCTTCTTTGGCTACAAGACCTAGAAACAAAGGGACATTATAGTTTTGGGAATTAAGTTTCACACAAGTTGTTCAAATTTCATAAAGCTCAAGTTTTTTTTCAATGCAAAAGATATATTTGACTCACCTAGAGCGGGTGCGAAAGGAGCGGGACCGAGAGCGGCTGCGGCTGCTGGAGGAGCGAGAGCATCGTCCGTCGCCCTGTCTGTCCTCCACGAGCCGGATCCTTCGACCATTTATCTCTGTATCGTCCAGCTTGTACAAGGCATTTTTCATGTCTGAATATGTGGCGAATTCCACAAATCTTAAAAAAGATTAAGTAAATATATTATAAGGCCTATGATGCTTAAAAGCAAAACAGATAAAAACTTTAACAGTGTCTATAAATGAAAAAGTTTAACTTGTCAAGTTTGTGCGGAGACAAGCTGTAGATTTATCAAGATATGTATATTAACAATTTTGGTTGAAGCAATCATGTTTTGGCAAGTTAAAATAAGATACAGGAACAAATAAAAATTGGTTTATAAGTTATTGTTGGACCAAAATATTTATACTGATTTAATTTAAACCCCGATTTAGTTACATTATGCAAGAACTTTTTAGAAAGCTTCCATAGGGAAGTAACTATTACTGCTGGCAAGAATGCATTGCTTACCCTTTGTTTCTCAGACCTTTGTGAGCATCGGCGTATGTAACTTTGCCTGCCTGGCGCATGTAGTCTTTTAAGTCCTAGAGAACAAAAGACAGTTTCTTACAGCAAAGTCATATTGGGCTAACATTTGGCTACGAGCTAAGTGAAGTTTCTAATGCGCGTTTATGAGCAGATTCATTGCTTTCTATGTTTTGAAATCATAACCCAAGTGAGTATAAACTAAACAAGAGATAATTTCAGTGTAACACGATGAAAAAATGGCAGAATAAACATATTTGCCAAATATCACAGTGGTAGCATAAAATGGCTATGCAGTGTCTTTTTGGTGATGTGAATGTGAAAATAAAAATAGGTGGGAATAGGGAATATACCTTTTTAAACTTGAAACTGAAATAAAACATTATATGAAAAGAGATATAAATTAAGACTAGGTACTTCTCTCAATGTCAGCCAAGTTTAGCATTAAATCTAACCTTCTTTTCGGTCACATTTTTCATCAAGCAAGTATATGTTATAGTTTATTTAGTAAATCAGTTTTATAACAGGACCTTACCTTAAAGTTAATTTAATCCTTTGACCAATTTAAGTACCGTTTTTAAATTTCTCTGTTCCAGCACTGCGATTGGCATTTTTGACATTTGCGCTGTGTATGGGCATCTATTGGTAAGACCTAGCCGGAAATTCAAGAACAATTGGCCGTGTTTACATCCGGTTTTGAGCATTCAAAATGGTGCCGCCAATTCAGACTGCTGCCAAATGTGACACGCTGTATTTAGATTTTTAAGTTCTAAAGATGTGAAAGCCATTGAAAATCATCGACAGATTAGTGAAGTGTATGGCGAGAACATTATGAGTGTCATAATGGTACACAAGTGGATAAGGGTATTTTAATACGGCCCCACCAACGTTCATGATGAGTATTGCACTGGGCGGCGTCTTTACTGTCCCCGGACCCAGTGCGTTGCTAATAATGAACATTGATAGGGCCGTCTTAATATGCCCTTACCTACTTGCGTACCATTCCGTCACTCATAATGTTCTCGTCATACATTTCACTAATCTGACCATATTCAATAGCTTTCAAACCTTTAGCACTTAAAAATCTAATTACAGCGCACACTTCACAGTCGGCGGCAGTCTCAATTGGCGGCACCATTTTGAATGCTCGAAACCGGATATAAACACGGCCGATTGTTCTCGAATTTCCGGCTAGGTCTTACCAATAGATGCCCATACACAGCGCAAATGTTGAAAATAGGTACCAATCGAAGTGCTGGAACGGAGAAATTTAAAAACGGTACTTACTTAAAAAACATGCCTCGTAGATAAATAGGTAAGGTTCTCTACAGAACAAACTTATAAAGTGTACAGTAAGGAAAGAGAACCAACTAATCTGAAGCTTTTGGTTCCTCCTGTCACTCCATAAAGTCACAGAAATGTGGTCACTAACAGAAACAAGTTTCTCAACACGGTTTACTTGATTTTATTATAAAAATAAAAACTACAAAAATACATATGTTTACAAACTACATTTTGTTAAAAATATTCACAATTAAAGCAACATTACATGAAAATCAAAACACTTCTCTAGGCCTGTATAATAAACAATAAAAAAAATAAAAGTGAGAAATTTAAAGGCTTAAAACAATCTCAGTGTTAGCATAATATGTGAATTTTTGTTAAAATAGACTGATACCCTTTTAGAATACCTAAATCTGTTAAAATTAACAAAATTGCAAAGCTGCATACAGTATTAAGAAATGTTGAGAGGAGAAAAAGCGATTGAAATAACAATTGTCTTAATTTTTTCACTTTCCACATATTTAAAAAACAATATAATCTATAAATTAAAATTGGAATAACTATTTCCATACAATTTTTATTAATATGTACTTGTTTTAAAATAAATGACAAACTTCAATCAAAGTGTTGTTGAATGGGGAAGTTTTGTGCACGCCAAGTGTGGTTTAGAAAGAATTGTAGAGCTATTATTTGTGTTTTTATTAATTTTGACTTATTGAGTACAAAGATAAGAAGATTCATGTAACAGTAGCAATTTGCTGAACTTACTTGCCAACTGACGCTGCTGGACAAGTTTTTAACCATCAGCCTGTATTCCGTGCGAGTTGGTCGTCCATATCTAAAACGAATAGGTTTAAAGTAAGATGTGAAAGGTGGATAGCTTATTTGTAATAGTTTTTTATCATCCGTTGAGGGAAGAACATTTTTCATACCAGTGTTAAGGGTAATTTCAATTTAAAGAAAACTATACAAATAAATACATTACAAAAGGGTACTAAGAAGTTTACTATTTACAAATAACAATAACAAAATCTAAGTAGGCCTATAATTAACTTGTAAATAAACAAAAAGGAATTGGAAACTACTAAGGAATCTCTTTGTTAAAATCATAAAATAGACAAAATGTTGAACCACAATCATAGGTGGGGGATGAATATCTACAAAAATTTGAATGTAAATTTAAATTTAGTGTGAAATAAAAAATACAATTGCCATAATCTACTACAGTAAATAAACTCTTTCTGATTTGGATGTTTTGGTAAAATAGGTTTTTGGGCGTAGCATATTTGCTTTCAACTTCTGTATAGTTTAGAGTAGTTTGCTACTCAATGTCTCATACTGGACACCCCGAAAAAATATTTTTAGCCATGCAAATAACCAAATTTCTTGACAGGATGAAATTAACATACCTGTCGTTACTCCTGTAATCTGGTTCCCTGAAAATGATGTTTCTCATTGGTAGTGGAATTTTTCAAGTACAATTATTTTATAACAACAAACTTTAGAAAATAATTTATAATCAGTAAAATGAAAAGTAACAGTTTGCAGATATAATATAATGTCATGAAGGAAACAATATGAAGCAGAAAAAAGTATATAGCACTAAGTTGAAGCCGTGCTATAAAATTCTCCATAAAACCAATGCGATTTAAAAAGCAGAATTTTAAAATCAAGTTTTTAAAATCAGAAAACAATTTTGTCTCCCCTTAAGGAAACCATAATTGGCACCAGGGTGTCCAGGTAGCATAGCTTTTTAAATCAAAATTTACTTTTGATTTCTACCGTTTTCAGTAAAATATCTTTATTATTTGTAAATATTATTGGTCAAGGAACAGACTGAAATAACCTGATAATAGTGCAGATGAAATGAAAAAACAAACATTAAATTAGCAATCATGGACAAAAATATTTGAAGACACTTAAGACAATATTCAAAATAAAATTATACAGAAGTTTTCCTGTCTGATGGCATTGTGGTAAAGGGCATAGAACATTTTTTAAACAATTGAATCTACTGCCGCATGTGATATGAGGTCAGTGATATGATTTTTACTGGCTATAGATATTCATCACTAGATTTCTGAAGTTTATGGGCCTATATGCAATGAGTGAGGGTTAAGTTCAGTTAAATCGCTACTTAAACATCTTGCAAAATACCAAAAGGTAAATAAGATTTTAACGGAAATTTTTACACTTCATAACCTATTTCCGCACTTTACCCCAATTACATATTGCATTAACCTCAGCCGATGCATTTTGGTACTGGATTCGGATTATGTTTCTTGTAGTAAAAAAAAAAAAACATCACTGACTTTATCTTGTGCATGCGGCAATTTAAAAAATTTTCTTAACACACAACAAAGTGAATTAGGCATTAGCCAAAGAGCTGCAAATGGCTCTGCTCTGTTCACAAATGATGCCAGTATAGTCAGTGATGAGCCTTGTTGGAGCATACAAGGAAACTAAGAAGAAATAAAAACAAATGGCCCTTACTTAAAAATAAATCCCTCAAATAAATAAATATGACCCTCATAGTAACATAACATGCTCAGGTGATAATACCCAACCACTGATTGTTAGTAGCTGTAAGTGAAGGTTTCACTTCTTATAATAAGACCCTAAATATATTGCAGTAATTTAGAAGTTAAAATACTTAGGTCTATAAAAGAATTTTTAAGAACTGTTCTATATTGTATAGCCTACTAATCCATTCACATTTTCAAGAAATGAATTAAGGAATATGAACTATATGATTTTGCCATTTGAATTACTTGACTTAATAGAAATTTGTAAATTTGAACTATTCAAATTTTCTACTAACCAATAAAAAAACTGTGTCGCTGAAAAACCTAATAAGCATCAAAATTTATTCAACAATACTTAAAAGGCAACAAATTAAACAAAAATGAAAGAATTAAAAATTTATAATTACAATTGATCGGTTTGCAAAGGGGACGCAGAAAGGCGTCCTAGGTAACATCTCCCCCTACGTCATACTGACGTCAGAGACCTGGGGGTGATGTTTCCAGCCGCGGACACTCAATTTCAGTTGAGTTATTTTTGAGTTTGCGTATTAATTAGATAATTATATTCACTTATCATATACAATTACCAGATTTTCAAATTGCAATTGATGTTTTAGTTAATTTTATACATCAAATGATGTTGTATATCGTTTTTTTCCGTCAACGGATAAAATGTATTTGAAACACGTGGAAATGAAATCAAATGTTTATAGTAATAGTACTAATGAAGTAAGGAATCAACTCGTAATAATATGAGTATGCTTAAACTACGCAACATCATAATACAGTATACACTTGACAAACATATTTCACATTTCCTCATTCTTAAATTGTAAACATTGAGCAATAAATGGTGTATATAATATACATAAAAAAAATTATCTGGATTTTATGGTAAAATAAATGCATTGAGAATATTCCTGATTTGATATTGGTTAAGGACTCTTTCCCGTAAAAAGAGTTTAGAAAAACTGGCTTCAAAACGTAAACATACTTTGGTTACATTACAAGACAAACTTGAAGTGTTAAAACGATTAGACAATGGTGAAAGTGTGTCAAAATTGCCTGTTGAGTTTGGAGTGGGGAATGCTATGATCACCGACTGGAAGAAAAACCGGTTAAAAATAGAACAGTTTTGTATTGCTTCCACAAGTAAGTGTACTAAATCCCGCCATACAGGGAAAACCACACCACAGGAGAACTTCGACAGTGCTTTGCTTACTTGGTTTTCTCAAGAGAGAGAAAAAGGTACCCCGATTAGTGGACCCTTGATCAAAGAAAAAGCTCTACAATTAAATGAATTATTGAACGGAGATACGTCTTTTTCTGCTAGCACAGGCTGGCTTGATCGTTTTAAGAAGCGTCACGGCATACGACAATTAGCCATTAAGGGTGAACGTCTATCGTCCAATGAGGCTGCTGCAACCGAATACGTTTCAGATACCTAATTGCAGCTGACCTAATTGCTGAAGGAAACTATTCACCGCAGCAAATTTACAATGCTGATGAAACTGGGCTTAATTTTAAGGCATTGCCTAAAAAAGTTTGGCTTCTAAGGAAGAAATAAGTGCACCTGGTTTGAAAATAAGCAAGGAAAGATTGACAGTTTTGGCCTGTAGTAATGCTGCAAGAATTCATAAACTCCCTTTAATGGTTATCGGCAAAGCAGCAAAACCAAGGGCATTTAAAAACCTAAATATAAATGCATTGCCTGTTGTCTACAAAAACTCAAAAAATGCTTGGATGACCTCAGCACTATATAAGGTATGGTTTAACGACCACTGTTCCCGAAGTCACTCGATTTTGTAATGAAAATGGCTTACCGGTTCGAGCATTACTTTTTCTCGACAATGCAACTTCTCACCCGTCAGAGGACGAATTGATAAGTGGAGATATAAGGGCCGTGTTTCTACCACCGAATGTGACCCCTTTGATCCAGCCAATGGATCAACATGTACTACAGCATGTGAAGCTCTCATATAGGAAAAAGTTGTTGAGAAGAATACTGGAAGATCAGGATGAAACGCTCTCATTGCTTCAAAAGCTCAAGATGGTAAACATTAAAGACGTCATTTATTGGGTAGCAGAAGCATGAGAATCTACAAGTGAACAACTGTTGAAAAAATCTTCTGTGGCCAAGCCTAACTTTACAGGACAACTTGAATCAACATGAAGAGAGAAACAATGTTGTGCAGGTGCAGGTCTGCAGGAGCTGTTACAAAACATTCCTGGTTGTGAGGACACTAATGCAAATGACGTGCATGAGTGGCTACAAGCTGACGACAATGATGAAATTTTAAGCGATCAGCAGATCGTTGAAAAGGTTTGGAAGGAACCAGAAAACAGCTAATACGAGAGTGAAGGCGAAGCTGACGACAACAGCGAGCAGAGAGTATCCCACTCGGACGCGGTGGCTGCCTTCGATCTAGCGCTACGCTACGTTGAACAACAGTCCGTCTCGACCCCAGCGGATACATTATTTCTAAGGCGTTGGCGTCATTATGCTTCTAAAGAGAGATATCCTTCAATCTTCGTAAAAAATTGTAACAGACTTTTTTAAACCAACTTATGAAATTCACAGTACAACACTGTATGTAAATTTCAAACACTGTCTTTACTGTACTGTGGATTTTAAAAGAAGCTACTGTACTGTGTAATTTTTGTACTGTACATGCTGTACTGCAATTCTATTATTCACGGTTTTTTTCTATAAATAAAGCATAGCTGTTATTCACTTATTCACAGTTTTTTACTTTAAAATATCCATTTTTGTTAAAAAAAAAAAAAAAAACACAAAAAAACAAGTTTTCGGATTAAGCGGACTTTTGGATTACCGAAGTTCGGATTATCGGGACTCTACTGTAGTATCGTTTACATATTTGTAATAACTAACAATTAATTATTTTGTTAAATTTAAGGGATTAATCCCCTAAAAGAGATTAATATGTTTACTTTTATTTAATAATCTGTTTCTAATTTTCTGATTGTTAATTAAATCGGGGCCAAACCTAAAGCAATGTGATTTATTTTTGATACATTTAGAAATTATTCTATTTTTAACACATGTTTTGCTAAATAATTACCATAGGGTGTAACAACAGAACAATGGGCTGGGGAGGACAAGTAGCAGGTAGGCTGCTGATCAGCCCAGCCCTACTAGGGGTAGTGTTTCAGGGGGAGACGATTCTAGTGAGTACATAGGGGATGCCTTGCCGGGGGTTTCTACTTGTTTGAATTAAAATTAATAACATAATTAGTTTGTATCAACTAGAATTTGATAAATTACATGTCAAGCCCCTTGGAGGGTACGATACCGGTTGCGGACATAGATTTTATACCAGTTGGTTGTCTGGTTTCGTGACGTCACGTTTTGCCTGGGGGGTGATCATTCTGGTGACCCGTTTGCAAATACCTTTGATTAACTTAAGGTAGGCCTTTATCTAATAATTTGGAAAAAATTCATTGTCACATGACAATATTTAAATTAACATGTAATTTTTAATTTACAATAGGCCTAATCTTAACAAAATAATGTCATCAAAATTATTAAAATAATCTCAAACGTTAAATGAAGGAGGATGTTTGTTAGGTTGATGAGCAACAGCGACACTTGGGATGTATACGTGTACCTGTCGCACACACTAGATGGCCGGCGCGGGAGAGGCGCCAAACTGCGGCCATGGCCCGAGCCTTGATAGGCATCACTCCCCCGCGGCATACCTCGCGCCTTCTCTACAGACACTCTACAACAACAAGCAATGTCCACTTACTTGTCATACCAAGAGGAGCTGTGTCGGCTGGACCTGCCGAAAGTGCGGTCACCCCGCCTCACTATGTCCATGGAGTACTCCACTCTAATCCTAGAACCGAGAACAGACCTAATCTATCCATTCATACTTCGAATTTGTCAAGTACAATTAATTGGGTTTTTATGTTTAATTCTTTAAAATTTAGGAGCTATTCTCCGCCTTGTGATCAAAATCCTAAATCATCTCAGGCAAGCTATGTGTAGTTTGGATTACAGAATTAATTTAGGAGCTAATCTTGATCTTTTGATCTAAATCGTAAAACATCTCAAGGCAAATTACAGATCCTATGTTTAGTTTGAATTACAGAGTTAAACACAAAACACCCACTTCTTGTAAGTAGCAAAGAAATTGTTCAAATGAAAATTTAACTTTAGCTAAACTAAATATATTGCCATCTTTTTATTACATAGAGATCCTTCAGATGCAAAATAAAGGACGTTTATTTGCCTTTTATTTATTAAGGTGACACAACACCAGCATAATTTTTCAACTCCATGGAAGAATGGATTGATAACTAGTTAAAAATAATTGTTGGCCTACAATGAATAAAAGCAATAATTAATTAAACATTATCT